>NW_020954553.1:7069852-7098352 GCF_900497805.2 Vombatus ursinus
AAAAAACCAGGTCACTGTTTTGGCTCTGCTGACTCCACAATTTATTTGAGAATTTCAGAAAGTAACCACAGGCTACAAGGCCAGTCTACCCAACAAGCAGAGGCCACAGAGTCAGATAAGAGGGGTTGATTAATGTTTATTGAGCACACATTGTGCTCTCAGAGAAGGTAAGGGAGAAAAGTGTCAATCTCCAGGATTCTCTGAACTGGTGGGAGAGACAAGATGTAGAGTGGCATTGTGTGGAGGCAGGAAACAGTATGAGCCCTGGCCATAGATTTAGAAGGCCTGGGCTCAATCTACACTCTGACATTGATTTACCATGGGACCCTGGGCAAATCACTTTATTTCTCTGAACTTCAGCTTTCTCCTTTGCTTAGCACCTGCCCTCCCCACTCTATTTCCCCTTCCCTGATTCAGGGCAACATGTGGGTCAGCATTCACTAAAAACCAGCTCACAGGTCCCCACCTCTGTGTTTACTTTCAACAACTAGCCAGAAGACACATCAGTTCAAAACAAAAGACGTTTACTAAATGTCTTAGCAAATAAGGTGATAATTTTTAAAAGTCCCCTTTTATTCTTGGAGGAGACTGTCCCACAGATTACCACACTGTCATGGAGAAGTAACATGCATACAGATGTAATGTACATACTGGTGTAATAGTGTCCCTTGAGAGATTTTCTTTCAGACATGTAAGGGCTCCTCAGAATGTCTGCAAGAGACCCTTTCTCCTCCCTGGAGTTGGTCCTAAAGAGAGACTAGAACCATGAATATCTCATCCATGACAGCACAAAGAATGTTTTTTGTTTCCAAAGCTCTTGCATCAACTCTTCCTCTCAGGAAAGTACTCCATTGAGCCAGGATTTTCTCCATCTAATTAGAAAAATCACATGCAAAATGCTCTAGGTTTGACTGGAAGCCCTACATGGAAATGTGGAATCCAAAACAGAATACAACCCTCCAGAGGAGGTATGATAGGGCAGAGGACAGTGGGACTATCACCTGCCCCTTTTAATATAGTCTAAGATCATATTAGCCTTTTTTTGGGAGGGGGGGTGTCATCCATCATTCAATTAATAACCATTTATTAAGCATCTACTATGTGCCAAGCATTCTGCTAGGTACTGGAAATACAAATCTAAAGAATGAAACAATCCCTAATCAAAGGAATTTACATTCTAATAGTGGAGATAATAAGAATATTTGTATATGGGTTATCCAGGATTATCATTCCTATTTTGTGTTTAAGGAAAATCCAAGGTTGAGAGAACTGAATTTGCAAACCAACCATTGCTTTTATATACACATATATTGTGAAGGGAATTATGATTTTCATAATAATCAATAGGATATGCATAATGAATAAACTAATAATTTAGATTTTTCAGAATTGCCTCTTCTAGCTTGTGAGTCAGAATTAACAATGCAGCTTGAAATGATCAATCAAACCCTTGGCAATGCTCCCACAATCACTGCATGTGTACCTTCAGTGAAACGAATCAGAGATTGTACAACCTGTTCCTGTCACAGAACTCTGGTTCTGTGCCCTGGGGAGTGGGGTGGTGGTAACAACCCCCTAAAACTTGAACACTATTGCTCCCACAGGACTCTAGAATTGTTGTATTGTCTTCCACTTGTGGGTTTGTCATGGGAAACCACTCAGGCCCTGGAAAATAATTGTAATCCACCTTCCCACCACCCCTTCCCCATGTGTGATTTATGCATATAAGATGTGCTTTTACTTCAAATGTGAGAGCATTCCTCACTCTGAAACTGATTAATTAAATGACTACTTGATTACCGGCACTCCCATCTCTCGGCCTGTTTTTGCAGCTCTGAGCACTCCCAGGTTAGAGACTGGCTCAGTAAAACCCTATTAACATAATTGGTGTCAGAAGTGGGATTTTAAGGAGTAGGCATAGGGTGAAGCCTTGACGTCTCCAGTACCAGGGAGAAGGGACAAGGCACCAACTGGATTCCTTCTAGTACCTTGAAAGGAATGGAATTAGCACTTGGGGCATCTCCATAGACTTCATGTAAAAGGGGGAGCTTGAAGGAAGGGAGGGATTTGGGGAGGTTGAGGTGAGGAGGGAATGCATTCTAGGCAGGAGGGAAGGACAGTGTAAAAGCATGAAGATGGGAGTCCAGTGTAAAGAACTGGAATAATCCAATTTGATTGGAGTGCAGGAGGGGGAGGAATGTCTAATATAGCTGGAAGTTAACTATGTTGATTCACATTAAACTTGCAGTCCACTAAAATCCCTGTTTGCTTGCTTGTTTGTTTCCCACATGAGCTACTGTCTGACTTCACCTCTGCCATCCTGTACTTTAAAAAATTGACTTTGGGGGCAGCTAGGTGGCACAGTGGATAGAGCACTGGCCCTGAAGTCAGGAGGACCTGAGTTCAAATCCGGCCTCAGGCAAACACTTGACACTTACTAGCTGTGTGACCCTGGACAAGTCACAATAACCCCAATGCCTAAAAATAAAAATTGACTTTACAAAATGTTAGTGAAGGACCTCATATTTATTCCTATTATGTTGCATTTTACCCATAGTTCCAGTTTGTTTACAATTTTTTTGGATCTCGATTTTGTCATCCACTTGTTATCTATGCTTTCTAAGTTTGTGTCATCTTCAAATTGGACAGTCACGTTTTCTCTGCTTTCATTCACATCTTTTATTTAATAAAAAACAAAGAGGCATACATCACAAAACTAAGTACAGATCCCTGGAGCCCTTCACTAGAGACCTTCCTGATGGCCCTGGATGCATTAATCTGTACTGCTTGGGTCCAGTGACTCAGCCAATTCTTCATCTATTTCACTATACCATCACTTATTCCACTTCTCTCCATTTCGTCCACAAGGATATCAGGAAAGACTTTGTCAAATATTGAATTTTAGGGGTTCATATAGATGTCATGGGGTCTATGAACTTGGATAAGAAAAAATTATCTTTATTTTTACTGACTTTTAACTGCAATTTGGAGCAGCTAGGTGGCACAGTAGATAGAGGCTCAGCCTCATCTTCATGAATTCAAATCTAGCTTCAGACACTTACTAGCTGTGTGACCCTGGGCAAGTCACTTTGCCCTGTCTGCCTCAGTTCTTCATCTGTCAAATGAGCTGGAGAATGGAACGGCAAACCACTCCAGTGTCTTTGCGAGAAAACCCCAAATGCGGTCATGAGGAGTCAGACAGGACTGAAATGACTGAACAACAACAACAAAAACTGCAATTTAGCATTTCCTTTAATTATTTTAAAAACACAATTCTGAGAAGGCGCCAACAGGTTTCACTAGCCTGCCCAAGGAGTCTAGGATGCCAAAGGGGTGAAGAGTCTCTGATCTGAAGCCTTCATCTACATGCCTGGCATGTCAAAAAGGGAAACAAGATTAGTCTGATGTGAAGGCAATGATGGTGCTTTATGTATGTGAAGTCAGAGAGAATTAGTCAAGACTCTGACTCCCAACCTGGGGCTTCTTTGCTTTTACGTGAGATATTAAGGTTATTGTGATTGTCCTTTCCCCTCACCATTTGATATTCTCTCTGTGTCTCTCTATCTCTCTGTCTCTGTCTCTCTCTCCTCATTCTCTGTCTTTCCTCTCTTTTCCTCTGTCTCTGCCTCTCTTTGTTTCTGTCTCCATCCCCCTCTGTATTTGTCTGTTTTCTTTCTTTCTGGGAGTCTCTGTCTTTCTCTGTCTCTGTGTACCTCTGTCTCTCTGTTTGTCATTGCTCCTTAGTGTTTTCTGTCCCCTGAAGCCTCAGTTTGACTTCCCCTTCATAACAAATACAGGCTGTGAAATATTGGGAAAGTCCCTCCCCCTCTTTGGTCCTCAGTTTTCTCTTCTGTAAAATGAGAAGATTTGACTAATCTTGACTAAGTGGTCTCTAATCTCCTTACCAGCTCTGACTTTCATTTTTAAGATTCCTTCCAGTTCTGATACCACACATTCTGAATTAAGTCTAAATAGGTGGCACAGTGGACAGAACAATCATTAGACTTGGAGTTGGGAAGACTTGAGCTTAAATCATACCTCATATACTTCCTTCTTCACTGTGTGGCCTGGGCAAATCACTTTAATCTCTCTGGACCTCAGTTTCCTCATCTATAAAATGAGGAGCTTTGACTCCAAGATCCCTTCCTGCTCTAAACCTATGATCCTATGAACATTTAAAAACATTTTAAATTTTTATTTTTTATGAACATTTTTCAATCTAAGATCTTTTCCAGCTCTGACATTCTAGGTTAATAATAACACATTTGCATATTGAAGTTTGCTAATTGCTTTCCTCACAACATTCCTGAGAGGTATAGCAAGGCTCAGAGAATTAAATTTATAACCCCAAATGTCACATAAAACTAGTAAATGTCAGAGCTTTGGATTCAGACTCAGGCCTCTTCTGATTTGAAGTCTGACATGCTTTCCATTAGACTATCCTTCCTTCCACCTCACCATGTGCCTGTGTTCTAGGGCCCCTACCAGCCCTAACATTCCATGTTCTGAGGTTCCTTCAAGATCTAGCATTCTGTATCTTTGGGTACCTCCCATCTTACATTCTATGGATATAAGATCCTAGTTGTTTTTCAGTCTTGCCTGGCTCTTCATGACCCTCTCCCTCTCCTTCTTTTGGGATTTTCTTGGCAAAGATACTGGAGTGGTTTGCCATTTCCTTCTCATTGTATAGATGAGGAAACTGAGGCAAACAGAGTTAAGTGACTTGTCTAATGTCACACAACTAGTAAGTATCTGAGTCTGGATTTGAACTCAGATCTTCCTGACTCCAGGCTCTGCCCTATTGACTGAATTACCTAGCTGCCCAACCCCCATGTCTCACTTAAAAGTTAAAATGAACATTTAAAAATATATAGATGAATAAAAACTGAGGAAGGAGTAGTCTGCTTAAGGCCGCACAGCTAGTAATGTGACAAGGTTGGAACACAAATCCTGGTCATCTAACTCCAAGAACAATTTTTTTCCTATGAGCTTCGATTGCTTAAAATGACTGTAATACCAAATATTCCCAGAAGGTGGCAGCAAAGTCCTCCTTGTTAGAGGGCAATCGCCTTCCTATGGTTTGGCAGTTTGCAAAACTATGTAATCTCAGACAGAGTGTGAAAAGACCAGCAAATGTAATTGCTGAGCCTCTGATAAAGGTATGTCAAAAGGCCATGGAGAGTAGGAGAGGTACCACAGGACGGGAAAAGGAATAATGTCCCGATTTCCCAAATAAAGGGAAAACAATCTGCAGACCATGGATCAGCGAGCTTGACTTTAATTCCTTGAAAAATTCTAAAACAAATCTTTAAAGGAAAGGTTAGTAGGGTTCTAGGAAAGGAAGGCATCACGACAAAGCCAAAAAGGCTTCTGCAAGAGTTGGTCATGGCCAACTGACTCTGTTTCCTTTGGACAGGGTTACTAAAATGGTCAATGAGAAAGATGCTATAGAAATAGTTTGCCAAAATTTTAGCAGAACATTTGGTCAAATCTGTCCTTGTTGGTTCCTCTAGCTCTTGGTGGTTGAAATTATCATTAAGGTAGGGCCAGTAGTTATCAGCTGCTCTGCTTTTAAGAGAGAAGAAGAGAGGAGAGGATCGAAAACAGAGACAGAAAGAGAGCATCTCAGCAGACATTCCCCCCTCTATCATGCCTCAGTTTTGTGACCTGTTTCCTAAACTCAACAGCTATTTCCTGTTTCTGTCCAAGTAGTCTGTTACAAGTTGCTCTTGAGTCATATCTGACTCTTTGTAACCCCATTTGGGCTTTTCTTGGCAAAGACAATTGGAGTTTTGCCGTGTCCTTCTCCAGTTCATTTTTCTAGATGAAGAACTGAGGCAAACAGGGTCACAGAGCTAGTACGTATCTGAAGCCAGATTTGAATTCATGAAGATGAGTCTTCTTGACTCCAAGCCCAGTGTTCTAACCATTATGCCACCTAGCTGCCCCATGTCTATTATATACTAATGACAAAACTGCTTCTGCTTCTCCCACCATTGATTTTCATTCAAATAGTCTCCATCATGCTTCTCCCTTTTAGTTCCAACAATTCCTCACCTCAATACAACTTTTAAATGTATAGTGCTACCCAAACCCACTGTCTTTTCCTTCTCCTTCTTCTAGAGGCAGCTAGGAGTTGGAGTCAGGAAGGTCTAAGTTCAAAGCCTGCCTCAGACACCGGGCAAGTCATTTAGCCTTTCTCAGCTTCGTTTTTGTCATCTGTAAAATGGGGACCATAATAACCCCGACCTCCCAGGGTTGTTGTAAGCATCAAACAAGAGAGCATATGAAGTCCCTTGCCAACCTTAAAGTACCAAATAAATACTGGCTATTATTGTTATGGCATTCTCACAAACACTGTTCCAGTTGTAGATTTCATCTTTGCAAGTCTTAATTTGGGTCATATTTGCCTCCTGGCACTAAGACTCTGTACCCTCTTTCTTGTTGCCCAATCTTTGAGCATTTGCACCTTCAGGCCATGAGTTTTACAACTTGCTCCTGTCTCGGATTTTCTTGTGATTTCTGGGTGTCCTAACTGCCACTCTCCATTATACCTACTCTTTATGGTGTCTGGCTTGGAGGATATAGATAGGCAGTTTTTGTTTCTCCCTTCCCTATCTTTAATAATTTTCAAGCCCTTTTAATTGGATTTCCAAGATACCAGGCAAATACATTTAAAATAATTTATTTCTGCATTTATTCATTTTTATTACCTGTCCCACTGTTATTGTTCTTGTTGTTGAGTCATATCTGACTCTTCATGACCTCATAGACCATACTGTCCATGGGGTTTTCTTGGCAAAGATACTGGAGGGGTTTGCCATTTCCTTCTCCAGTGGATCAAGGCAAACAAAGGTTAAGTGACTTGCCCAGGGTCACACAGTGTCTGCGGCTGGATTTGAACTCAAGTCATCCTGACTCCAGGCCCAGCTCTCTATCCCAGGAGCCATCTAGCTGTTTCATATCTCTTCCACTGCCCTGCCCCAAATGAACAATTACAAAAAATAAAATCTTCATAATAATAAATGTTTATAATCCAGCAAAACAAATTCCCACATTGGCCATGTTCAAAAAATGTATGTCTTATTCTGCATCTTAAATGTCTTGGAGACTTAAAAGTGAGAGGCATGTTTCAAATACAGTCTTCTGGACTTGTGGTTTATCATCACATTGATCAAAGTTTTAAAGTCTTTCAAAGGTGTTTTTCCTTCTAGCATTATATAACGTATCCCCTTAGTTTTGCTCACTTTGTTCTGCATCAGTTTATAAAAGTCTTCCAAGTTTTTTTCTGAAATTGCACATTTCATAATTTCTTCTTCTAGGAACCCTGGGGTTCTTCCTTCTTCTTCCTTGGGGTTTTTACCCACTTAGAGCCCTGGGGTTCCCCTTTCAGCTCCTGAAAGCCCTGGGGACTCCCTGATTCCCACAGAGCTTTTACTGTCCAATCCTGCCTTCACTTCTTAGTCAAAATTCCCCTTTCGTGATTGTTCATAGAACTACTGCTGCTGCCTCAGATGGAGGAAAACCTTTTGGGGAGGAAAGATTAGAAATTAGGTTGGACAAGGCCAGGGCTTCCAAGCAGTGATAAGTGGCAAGGTAAGGAGAAAAGAAATAGAAAATATTGGACTCTGGGCAGCTAGGTGGCACAGTAGATAGAGCTCCGGCCCTGGAGTCAGGAGAACTTGAGTTCAAATCTGGCCTCAGATGCATAACACTTACTAGCTGTGTGATTCTGGGCAAGTCACTTAACCCCAATTGCCTCAATCAAAAAAAGAAAAGAAAAGAAAATATTAGACTCTACACCAGCTCTACTCTTCTAAACCTGTCCCCTGGTTTAATCCTTCTCCTACCATCCTTGCCCTGCCCCCAGACAGGAACAGATTCCCCAAACAAGAGCCACCATTCAAAGATCTACCTACTCCAGATGAAGGCGAGGCCAGAGCAGTGATAGATTCACACATTTTTCTGAATATAAATAAGTCACAGGAAAATGGAAGGTGAGGGCAGGCCAGAGCTGGGAGGCAGCTCACCTCAATCGACCGCTGCATTATCCAAAGAAGGAAAATGAAAGTCAGAGACATTAAGAGACTTGCTAAAGGACACACAGCAAATCAATGGTAGAGCTGTATAAACTTAGAATTTGGGGTACTGGGCCATAGGTAATATACAGTGGATACCATAAACCTCCTTGGGACATAGTGCTTTCATTTTTAAATAAGTTTTTATTTGTGTCTTTTGTTTTTTATATCCACCATGATTTTTTCCCAGTATTTCCTCCCTTCCCATCCCATAGAGCCATCCCATATAACCAAAACAAAAAAGAAGGGAAAAAACCCAGTAAAGATGATCAGTACTTTGAAAAGTCTGCAAATATGTGCACTACACACAATGGGTGGACCTCCCAGCTCAGGGGAGTTGGAACTGTCTTCTGTTTGTTCTTTTGAGTCATGCTTGTTCTTTATAATTTTGAAAAATTCCATTTGATTTTGTGGGTATGTGGCTATTCTTTCCATTTACGTTGATGCTCTGTTGTGTATGTTGTGGTCTTGGTTCTGCTTACTCCATTCTGTACACAGGTACTTTCCATGCTTCTCTGTAATATTTTCAATGTAACCTACTCAAACATTTGATATAAAGGGCTCTTTGCTGTATTTAGTCTAGCTTTTTATTTTTTCAGCCATTTTCAGTCATATCCCACTCTTTGTGACTCCATTTGGGGCTTTCTTGGCAAAAATACCGGAGTGGTTTGTCATTTCCCTCTTCAGCTCATTTTACAGATGAGGAAACTGAGGCAAACAGGGTCAAGTGACTTGCTCAGGGTCACACAGCTAGTAAGTGTCTGAGGCCAGATTTGAACTCAGGTCTTCCTGACTCTTAGGTCTGGCTCTGTATCCATTGCATCACCTAGATGCCCTAGTCTAGCCTGCACATACATCTATATTTCAATCCTTCAAAGGATTTGGGGTTTCATCTATGTGCACGCTCCAAGCATACAGATAACGTCTTGTCTGACCCTTGTCCATGTCCTCTCATAAATCTTCCCCAGGATTTTCCCCCAACACGCTAGTGGCTTTCTCTAGATAGTGATAGGTACCAGTGGAGTAGGGAGCATGGCCATGAGTTACTTATCGCTTCCTTTCCCTATGTGGACAGCTCACCTTTTCTCTGGCCTTGCGTTTCTCCGATGGCATCCTTTCGGGTACTTCTCCAGCAGAACCTTTGTTGGTAATGCATCACGGTCTACTCGTGCACGGTCCACATCTCTTTTTTGTCTTTGGTGCCACCCTCTATCACAGTCTCTTAATTCTACTACCTTCCCTCTGTTAATTTATTTCTGTTTATCCTGTATATAGCTTGTTTGTATATATTTATTTGTTGTCTTCCCCATTAGATCGTGAGCACCTTGAGGGCAGGGACTGCCTTTTACTTCTTTTTGTATCTCCAGTGTTCTGCACACTGCCAGGCACACAGTAGGCACTTTATAAATGTTTATCGACTGATTGATTGACTCTATGACTTGTAGTCATCCATCATTTTGGGAAGATAATGTTGTTAAAAAGATTTGTTGTTCTGTTTTGTTTGTTTGTTTGTTTGAGGGAGAACCTGGGGGCCATTAGAAGCCCTGAAGAATTTAGTGAAGACAACTGTTTTTCACCAGAAGCTATGACATAGATCATTATTGCCATACAGTGGATAGAGCACTAGGCCTGGAGCTGGGAAGACTGGAGTTCAAATCTGTTCTGTCATTTACTAGCTTTGGTAATCTGGGCAAGTCACTTAGCCTCCTCCTGCCTCAGTTTCCTCATCTATAAAATGGGGATAGTAATAGCACCTACTTCCCAGGGTTGTTGTGAGGATAAAATGAGATAATAATTGTAAAGCACTTAGCACAGTGCCTGACACATAGTAGGTGAATGGTAGTAGTTGTAGTAGTAGTAGTAATAGTAGTAGTAGTAGTAGTAGTTGTTGTTGTTACAGCTGTTGCTGTTGTTGTTGGTGGTGGTATTTTTATTTAGGCTCATATAGGCCAGAATACCCAAGACATTGTACTATATTAAGATGAACTATAGGTCTGGTCTCAGAAGAGATCTGGAAAAGCTCTCCAAGGTTGCGTAGTGGGACCCTTTCATTTGCCATATAAGGACTGAGGTCTGCAACAGTTTAATGGCTTGCCCAAAGTCACACAGACAGTATTATTCAAACTTTGATAATCTGATTACAAGTTCCCAATTGTTTCCACAACACTTCACTGCCTCTGTATTTACTCTGTGCCTTTAAAGTTCCCTTTCCTAGCTTTTATTATAATAATGTCTTTTTAAAAATTTTAATTTAGTTTTTTGGTTACATTTTAAATTCCAAGCTCTCTCTCTCTCTCCCTCCCCAGCCCACACTAGAGAAGGCCACCATTTCACACACACACACATATCAATGTATATGTACATGTGTATATATATATATATATGTATATATACATATGTAAAATCAAATTATACATACTTGCATTATCAGTTCTTTCTCTGGAGGTAGATAGCATCTTCTTTCATAGGTGCTTTGCAGTTAATTTGAGTATTTATAATATTCAGGATAATTTTGTTATTCATAGTTGTTCTTTGAACAATATTGCTGCTACTGTATACAATGTTCTCTTAGTTCTGTACTAATTGTGTGCATCTTTTTCTGGTTATGCTATCTTCACTGTGTATGAATCCATGTATGTCTCACCATGCTTCTCCTGAACTCTTCATTTTCTTCTAGTGCAGAAACACTTCATTTCATTCATCTACCACAATTTGTTTATCCATTTTCTAGTCAATGGGAATCTACTTGCACAACCAATTTTAAACAGTGATTTTTTTCCCTCATTGAATAAATGAACTCACTGTGCGACCCTGGACAAAGGTTTTTGCTCATTAACTCATATTTATTTATTTAGAATGGATATAGAAATCTTTAGCATGGGAAGTTCCCAGAGAGGAACTCTTTCTACTAATACAGATCTGTATTGCTCTGAAACTTAGTGTATTACAGAATTGCCTGGGAACTAAGTGGTTAAATGATTAGCCCAGGGTCACATGGCCAGTACATAACAGAAGGATGACTTGAACCCAGGTTTTCCTGACATTGAAACCAGCTATGAAATATGGATGAAACTATGCTACATTACATTTATCAGGGACTAAAAAAGCTATAGCAATGCAACAAAGAGAATGATCATAGGTGTAGAGCCGAAAGTGATTGCATAGGTCATCTGGTTCAAACTTCTCATGTTACGTATGAGGAAATTGAGGCCTAGAGAAGTTAAGTGATCTGCCCATTGTCAGTTAGTTGGTTTCGTGAGGTCAGTGCTCCCTTGGAAAGACCTCACCTGAGATTTTTAAGCAGCCATCCTGAACTTTAGTTGGCTTCAGATTATTTGGATCTCAAAACAAAGCATTCCATAAACTGG
Organism: Vombatus ursinus; assembly: GCF_900497805.2. NCBI lineage: Eukaryota > Metazoa > Chordata > Mammalia > Diprotodontia > Vombatidae > Vombatus > Vombatus ursinus. The sequence goes on from NW_020954553.1 coordinate 7,081,299, forward strand.
TGACCTCTGACTGAACAGACCCATGGGGCTAATTTGGAACTAAATCCTTTTAGTTCTCCTGGAAGCTATCCATTCAATGATCACATATCTGCCTATTCCCAAATCTACATTCCATCCTAACTTCTCCTTGAGCTCCACATCCTCAAACTCAACACCTTCAAAAATGGTTTCATCCTCCTATAATTCTCTCTCTCTTCACAACTTCCTTACTTTTGTTGATGGTGCTGACATCCTTCCCTTCACTGAGACTGGAAACATAAGCTGCTATCATCATCTCTCCATCACCACCTCCACCATCCAATCAGTTACCAAATCATGATGATTCTATCTCCATGTTCTCTCTCATACAGTCCTTTCTCTCTGTTCCTCCTGGAAACACTAGTTTAATTTTTCAACTACCCTATTGTAACAACCTCTTAATTGACCTCCCCACCTCCAGGCTCTCCCCTTTCCAGTCCACGCAATACATGCTGCCAGAATAATATCCCTAAGACACTGATCTGGCTAGGTTATTCCTCTGCACAAAAATCTGCAGTGGCTCCCTATTGCCCACAGATTAAAGTGAACATTTCTGATTCTTGTGTCCCCCTCCCTTTAAATCTGACTACATCCTCTGTGTCTTATGCCACATCACTCTCCTTCACATTCTCTATTTTCCAGACAAACTACTTGCCACTCCAGCCCAGTTCTTCTCTTGCCCTCCCTGTTCTCTCACTTTCAATCCCATTGCCCACAACAGCTAGAACTCATTGACCCCTTCTCTCTTTCCCCCCATCTGCTGGAGTCCCTTCTTCACTTCAAGGCTCAGCTCAGATATCACCTCCTCCCTAAAGTATTCTCTGCTCTTTGACCTCCAATGAAAATGCCTTCTGATTTATATCAGTTGGCCAAAGCCTCTTCTTTATGCTTATCTTTTACTGTCTTGTGTAATGGTTATTTTTATGTCCATATCACCACTGCCAACAGCACCGCTTTGGATTACATTATAATATAACAAATAAAATGTAACTGAAAGAAGGTTGCCATAACTATCTTTGTACTTTAGTTTCAAACCTGGGGCCTTACATATCATCAGTGCTTAATAAACATTTGTTGGTTTGCAGGATCACAGACTGCTAAAGCCCCAAACCCACTGTATAACTTGAGTCATGGGATTAAAATCTCTCGTAGCCTCAATTTCTTTACCTGTAGAATGAGGATAATGTGTTCTTCTAAGTCACGTGACCAACAAGATGGAGGACTAAACACAATCCCTGATCCTCATAACCTTTCAAAACTATTCAAAATAAAAATCATGCATAGTGGGCAGCTGGATGGCACAATGGATAGAGGAGTGGGCCTGGAGTCAGGAAGACCTGAATTCAAATCTGGCCTAAGACACTTACTAGCTGTGTGACCCTGGGCAAAGTCATTTAACCCTCTCTGCCTCAATTTCCTCCTCCTTAAAATGAGCTGGAGAAGGAAATGGCAAACCACTCCAGTTTCCTTGCAAAAAAAAGCCCAAATGGGGTCATGAAAGGTTAGACACAACTGAAATGACTGAACAATGAAATAGTAGATAAAGCAATTTTGTCTTTATTGTCTAAATCTTAGACCCTAAGACAACAAGAACACTAATGAGGTAAAAAAAAAACAAAAACCCTAGTGGTCAGAGAAGGCTAATTGCAAACCCCAACTCCTTCACTCAACACTCCTCTCCCTCCGTAATGGTTTGGTTGCATGAGTTGATCCATGTGCTTGCAACAGAACTAAATTCTGCCCCACCTCCCCCCCTGTACCTTAGAAATCCAAAAGGGAAAAGATTAGTATGACTGTGATTTCAGCATGCATGGCAGCACTCTGTGCTGCAAGACTACTTATCCAGAGGACTGAGGGACAGAGGGAACTGGAGAAGTATAATGATGTGTGGGGTGATCCACTAAACTTGAGGGAAAGGAGAATGCCATCCAGCAGGAGCCAGTTCTGTCCTCCTAGAAATCACTTGGGGTAGAGGCCAATGAAATATGAATTTCCCAGCATAGAAGGAGGCTAATTCAGCTTTGAGATCAAGTACTTGGCAAAACAGCAATCAAAGGGGAAGGAGTCAGAAAGTGAGCACTAGGGGAATTTAAGGAAAAAAAACCAAAATTACCAAAGATCTCAAAAGTAAGGTCTTTAAAGACCTTGAGTGCAAGCATATAAACCAACAGGAAAAATATTATTGGCAGAAGGAAATATGGTCTATAGACCAATTAAACAAGTCCATGCATTGATGAATAAATATTGTAAGATAAAGGCAGACAACCCCGTGGATTCTCAAGAGGGCGTAGAACCACAGCAGGATATTCCCAAATAGTTTAAAAGAGAAATAAGATTTGTGAAAATACAATTTGTGGCCTATAGAGAAGAAATAATCAGCAGAATAGAAAAACTTGAAACCACGATGGCAAGTTTCATTAAAGAAATAAAAGAGAACAACTTATTGGGAATGCAAATACACAGAAGCGAAGGACAATCTGGAGGAAGAGAAGTAAAAAGCATTAATGTCAAAAGAAAATGTGACCTTTATGTTAATGGAACATATTGTATGATCTCCATAGAAACAATCAAAACATTGATCTCAAAGACAGGATGAGTAGAGACAATTTAAGGAATATAAGTTGCCCAAAAGAACAAGACAAGTCAAAAAACCTGAATACCATAATGCAAGAAATAATACAATAAAACTGCCTAGAACTTCTGAACTCAAAAAACAAAGTCAATTAGAAGAAATAACAGATCGTCTAATCTCAAAAAAACTCATATTGTAAGTTTCAAGACGTATAGTGGTTAAATCAAACAATTCCAATGACAAACTAAAAATTCTTCAAAGAATCAGGAGGAAACTATTCAAATATAAAGGAAAGGAAATTTGAAATGCACAAGACTATTTTGCACCCACCATAAACTTCAGGAGGGAATGGAATGTGTTCTGAAGAGCACAGGAAATGAAGATGCTACCTTGCAAACCTGAGCCTAACCATTAATGAAAAAAAAATTGTCACTTAATAAGAAGAAGGCATTCTTACAAAGATAACCAAACTTGAACAAATTATTTGCTTGATAAAAACCCAAACAATAGCAATAAGAAGAAATGTAAACAAATCCATCACCTTGGGGATAACACTCTCTGCTCTCCCACTCTATAAACTGGAAAGCCTATAGACTAGGCCATGCATAAGGCCCAGAACTAGAGTTGAAGGAAAACATATTATCAACCAATGAGCAGGAAATTGAGCACCTACTATGTGCTAGATGCTGTACTAAGTACTGAAGATTTTTAAAAAGACAAAAAGAAAATAAAACAGTCCAATTGCCCTTAGGGAATTTATATTGCATCATAATGAGATTCAAATCTTGCCCTCAAGAGCTCACCATCTAGTGGGGGTCATAGGACATATTCATATATACAATCCATCTTCCCTCATTGGTCAAGTTCTGGGAAAACAGGGTTTCAGGTACTCAATATTTGGTGGGGGGCGGGGAGTGAGAACAGTGTTGTTTTGTTTTGTTTTGTTTTGTTTTTACAATACTGCCCCTTTCATTCTGTTAGACCTACTCCCTCTCCCTGCTCCCCACACTGGTGGAGTTTTTGGCTGATAAGAGATCATGAGTAGATGTGGCAAGGGGAGGAAGCTTCATGTGAAGAAGCTTCATGAGAAAGGGATGCTAGGAAGAAATATAGTTCCTTTCTAGGGCCAGCTGCTGAGTCTACTCACCTATTGGCCAACTGTGGCCAGAGGCAGTTGGAGGACCCTTCCATTGACAGTTGAAGCCAGGAAAACACTGATCCTTGGGAGTTCAGTAGTGCAAAGGATCCAAAGTTCCATGTCTTGGGCTGAGCAGAGATTTTCATTGTTTTTATTTAAAGACTGTCCCTACTTGAAGTGAGTCAAATATCAACTGGGCATTCATTTGTATACTTGAAAGGGGATAACCTCAGGGAACTAAAAAATCAGAATGGGCATTTTCTTAAACTCTTAGTTTCAGATTAAATACTATTTGGAAGCTTCTGAGGTCAAGTAGATTACAGGCTGTGTAACTGCTATTTTATTATGCATTGTTTTCTTGTAATTGTGTACTGTTTATTATCTATTCTATACCAAGAGAAAAAGCACTATATGCAGTTAAGCATGTCTGTTGGCTTCTGTGGAGAGTTGGATAGTGTTCAATGAAATGTAGTAAATTCAAGAAGGAGGCAAGTTTTGACCAGTAGAATGATGACTTAAGAGCTACTCTGACCAGATAAATCCAAAAATCCATACACCCTTTGATAGAAATTTTGGAATATATTGTTGAGGTCTAGGCCACTAATTATCTGAGAATCATAGAGAGTTCAGCACTTATGCCCAGTGGTATAGGTTATATTTGCATACATACACACACACACTCACATATAAAATCCACCCCACTGTGTATAAGTCCATCAACAAGTGTCTATTCACCTGATTCTATAGCGTGGAGGGATATCCCACTCACCCCAGTAGGTATAAGTATACACATATGCATAAACACATATGCATATAAGCATATATGTATATATACATATATGTATTGTGTATATGTATACATACAAACACACATGCATACATACATACACACACACACACATATATACTGGGGTGAATTTGGGTAAACTAGTAAGTGTCAAATGTCTGAGGTCAGATTTGAACTCAGGTCCTCCTGATTCCAGGGCCCGTACTCTATTCCCTGCATCATCTGATGTAACCAGAATTTAATCATTAAATTGACAACATTTTACAAAATTGTTGTAGGTTACTTGGCTAGTTTTGGTGCTCTTGTAATAGTACTGGCCCCAGGGTCCAGGAGGTTACCAGTCCTTTCCTCCTCCCACTAAGGGCCTTCTCAGCCCTGGGCTTAAGCAAGTACTGAGTATTACAACAGACAGATGATAGCCCCAGAGGTTACTATGAATAGTCACAAGGGAAGGGCACAGGAGAGGGAGAGGGAGAGGGAGAGGGAAAAGGAGAAGAATTCACTCTGTGTATGGGTGTGCATGTCAGGAGAACTCCTACCCCATGTTTGAGAGAAGGTGGGGGAGATCCTGTCCTGTCTGTTAGATCAGAATAAGGGAAGCCTGCCCCTATGTGTTTGAAAGGGCAGAGAAAAGCCCACCCTGAATTTGAGAGAGGAGGAAGGGAGAGCTTGTCCTCTATGGGTTTGGTATTGGGGGAGGGCAGGTGGACAGGCTGAGTTTCCTTATTCATCAGTGTCTGCCTTAGATACTCTAATCTGGTTTTATCAAAGCTGCCCCAATAAGGCCAGCAAAGTTTAGGGTCATCACTAGTCAAATCAACCCAATTTGCCAATACGAAGGACAGTCAAGGCCATATTTCTTATACGTTTGAAAGAAAGACACATGTTCCTTCTGGAGATTTGTTAATGGGAACTGCTCTATCTTCCCCCATGATTTTACAACACTTCTGTCCCATTTTAAAGGTAAACATTCAAAGATAATAATACCACTTAACCAACAAGTATACACAATACACAAATGCAAATACACTATAACAGGATATAACAACACAAATACACAAAAAACAAGTACACAATTACAAGTATTCCAGACTATGCTAGCAATTCACTTCACTCTGCAGCTCATAGATTGGACAACAATAGGTCTCTGCCCAAACACCACTTCATGGTTATTTTTTGCCCTCCTTGCTCAGAGCGAATATCAATAGCAACTGTTTCTCTTTTGGCCAGCAACCCTGAGGGGCTTCCCCTCCCAGTTTGATTTTTATTTTTTATTTTATTTTAATTTCTATTCATTTTTATTAATATTTACCAAATAATTTTATTATTTTTATAATTTATTAAATTTTTATTATTTTTTAATTTATCTATTATTATTTTTTTTTATTAAAGGGGCCATCCCTTGACTCAGTTCTTAAAGAGACCTATTCACTGAATAGGTGTTACCTCACTCAAAGTGAGAACCTGAAAAGACCTTAGCTTAAAAAGGCCAAGGTCTCCTACTGCATCCAGGGCCATCTCCTGGTCTATATCTTGACGACGGACCCAGATGGCTCTGGAGGAGAAAGTGAGTCTGGTGACTTTGCACAACCCTCCCCCACTCAAATCAAAACTGATCACAAGTCACGTCATCATCTCCTTGACGTCATGGTCCTCTTCGAGAACAAAGGACAAACACACAAAAAGCAATTCACTTGAATAGTAGAAGTAAACATTCCACAACTCTAACCAAGCACAAAATTAGGAAGTTAATTTCAACCAGTTTAATCACACACAAAACCAACCCTGAAAGCAACTCTTACTCAAAAAAAATATTAAAATAAAACCCACAGTCCATAGCTCAGACTGCTTTTATAAAAGATAGATGAGGAAAACTGCAGGCCATAGCCGGCCCTGAATTTTAAGAGAAAAGATGCACGAAAAAGCCAAATCTGTGTGCAAATTGGCCTTATCAGAGTAATCCCAACCAAGAAAAGGTCCCAGGAACATTCTTCATAATGGAAGGTGAGCTTGGTCAGAGGCTGGGCCCTTGGAATGGAGCAAATGAGCATTGAACCTGCCAGATCAGGTGAGTTGGGACTCTGAAAAAATCCAGTGGTGCCTCTCCCCCCCCCCCCCCCCCCATACTGGAGAGCTCAAGGCTTCATTCCATGTCCACCCCTTAAAAACTTCTGACACCAATGAATGTTTTTTGGCTAGGCAATGGGGTTAAGTGACTTGCCCAGGGTCACACAGTTAGTAAGTGTCAAAAAGTATCTGAGGTCAGATTTGAATTCAGGTCCTCCTAACTCCAGGTTCTGTACTCTATCCACTACGCCACCTAGCTGCCCCAACATCAATTAATGTCAGCAAGATTTGACTGAGCCAGTCTCTAACCTAAGAATGACAAAACAGCAGGCCAGAGGTAAAGTGCCAATAATCAGGTAGCCAGTTAATTAATTAGTTTGTTCCTCATATTTAAGGAGTTACGGAATCAAACAAAAATAATTCTGTAGTTCAAAAACAACTTGGAATAAATATAAATATATATTAAACATACGCTTATATATAAATATTTAAAAATAAATATAAATAGATCTAATTTAAATATAACACTCTAGGCATTTTCTCCAGTGGTTTTGCTTTTACCATCTGGATAAAATGAGAGTTGGAAAGACTGAGAAATTTAAAAAACCAGAAGTGGGAGGAGCAAATTGCACAAGGTCCTGATCTGGGGGTCCCTAAAGCTCTCTGGTTCCAAAGTCCTTCCTAGAGATCTAGTTATTGGAGGCACAAGACCTGGGTACTAGACCTGAGTCAGTCTCAAAAATTGCTGGTAGTAGCTCCTGTGACATTGAACATCAGCTCCTGGGTGCACTCTGGGAGCTCCCCAGAGAAGAGGCCTGGACAGCCTAAGAAGATGGTGCATGCTGGGACTACAATTTCAGGAGGTAATACTGTATTGTCTGGAATGTTGCGACAGTCTTTCAACATGAGGCATTGACCAATTACACAGTTCTTGCCTATGTGGACACAGGAATCAATTTGGCCTGTATTGACCATGTAATCCTCTTCGGTAAAGACATGGTCACCAAGGTGTAAAGGAAAGAATGCAACTCCTTTGCTGAACTTCTCTTTTTTTTTTTTAGCTCTTTTAGCTCTTTTTATTTTTTGTTGTTGTTCATCCCTTGTTTTTGTTTTTTATTTTTATTTTTTATTAATTTATTTTGATTTATCAACAATCACTTCCATAAGCTTTTGAGTTTAAAATTTTTCTCCCCCTTCCTCCTCACCACCCTCTCCAAGACGGCGAGCAATCTGATATAGGCTATATGTATACATTCCTATTAAATGTATTTTCACATCAGTGATGTTGTAAGGAAGAATTAGAACCAATAGGAGGAACCATCAGAAAGAGGAAATAAAACAAAACAGAAGAAGAAAAAAATAGCAAATGGTATGTTTCGATCTGCATTCAAACTCCATGGTTCTTTCTTTGGATGTGGATACCATTTTCCATCATGAGGCCTTTGGAGATGTCTTAGATCCTTGCATTGCTGAGAAGAGCTAAGTCTATCAACGTCAGTCATTGCACAACGTGACTCTTACTGTGTACGATGTTCTCCTGGTTCTGCTCACTTCACTCAGCATCAATCCATACAAATTTTTCCAGGTTTTTCTGAAGTCTGCCTGCTCATCACTTCTTATAGCACAATAGTATTCCATTACATTCATATACCACAACTTGTTCAGCCATTCCCCAATTGATGGGCATTCCCTCAATTTCCAATTTTTTGCTACCACAGAAAGAGCTGCTATAAATATTTTTGTACATGTGGGTCCTTTTCCCATTTGTATGATCTCTTTGGGATGCTGAATTTCTTTCTTTTTTAAGGCAATTGGGGTTAAGTGACTTGCCCAGGGTCACACAGCTAGTAAGTATCAAGTGTTTTGGTCTGAGGTCAGATTTGAACTCAGGGCCTCCTGACTTCAGGGCCAGCGCTCTATCCACCACTCCACTTAGCTGCCCCAAGGGATGCTGAATTTCTTAAATGGGGGCCTTCTTGCAGAGATTCAAATAGACTGGTCAATGAGAAGCCCATTATTTCAAGCACTACTTAAAGCCACTTTAGGAGACAATGAGATTCAAGTAGGCTGTCCTGAAATGTCAATGAAATATAGAAACTAACTAGGGACCCTCTGCTCCTCCACCCTGGCTGAACTATGATGTGCCTAGACCTGTTTGAAACTCTGACCTACTTTGTCCTTTTGCTTTTGTCCCTAGTTACCTCATCTCCCCATCCACAGCAGGTTTTCCTCTATAAAAATCCTTAGCTTCTCCTGGCTAGTGGATATCTCCTTTAAGTGGCTCTCTCCCTTGGGGCCCCCTGTCCCTTAAAGGGGGCTGCCTCCCTTTGCAGGGAGGCTATCTCCCTTGGGGTACTGTCTGTCTTAAGGAGCTGCTATCTCTTTTAAGGACCTGAGCCCCCCTTTAAGCTGAGGTCTCCTTTAAGCTGCTGTCCCTTTTCTATATAAGATTTAGTATCACCTCCATTAAGTTGAAAATTCCCTAAGGAACTTTACCCACCTTATTGGTGTCACAGTAGACTTTGCCACTTGACTGGAGGATGGTTTGAGTGTGTGAATTCATTCCAAGTGATGATATCCTCTACTTTGACATTTTGGGGTTCTAGCACCTATAAACCCCATCATTATGACACCACAGATTTCACAACACAGTGGCACCCAATCCTTACATTGGCCAGATCCCCCTGAATAATAGTCATTTATCATGACACATGTCTTTCCATTTAGGATAATATTTTGACTTCCACACAGAACTGACTTTGCTTCCAAATGCTGTCTCAATGTACTCGGACTTTTTGTAGAGTAGCTCCCTCAGCACCAACTCCACAACCTCCCTCTCCCAAGATCAAGTCTACCTTGCTCCTACTTCGGGTGCCTTTCCAGACTTCTGATATCACTCCCTTTCAAGTGCCATGGTTTCATGTTTGTTGTGGTGGCACTGTCTCAAAGAATTCAGAGTCAGACCACCTCTAATCCAAATATAGACATTTATTGGAATGATGCCTCCAACAGGCTGAGTTCCCAGAGGAACCAGTAACTTAGTAAGAAAACACCAAGCAAATGTATAGTGTAATGATGCTGATGACACAACAGAAATTATGAATATTAAAAAGGCAGGTGGGGTTTGTTAAGGGATTAGGTAACAGGGGAGGGGTCCAGCCTCGGTGGAACTGTGCATGCGATTACCCACAATATATACAGAAAAACTCATTGAGGGAGTATGTATGTATGATAATGATATTATAATAAGCCTCTCTACTTCATAAATTCACCTAAAGGATACCTTTTTTATTAATTTATTTTGAATTATCAACAATTACTTCCATGGGTTTTTGAGTTTAAAATTTTTTCTCCCCCTCCCTCCCCACCTCCCTCCCCTAGATGGTTTTACATATACATTACTATTAAACATATTTTCACATTAGTGATGTTGTAAGTAAGAATTAGAACCAATAGGAGGAACCACCAGAAAGAGGAAACAAAACTCAACAGAAGAAAAAAAATAGCAAATAGTATGCTTTGATCTGCATTCAAACTCCATAGTTATTTCTTCTTTATGTATTGCATTTTCCTTCACAAGGCCTTTGGAGAGGTCTTAGATCCTTGTATGGCTGAGAAGGGTTAAGTTTATGAATATTAATCATCATACAATGTGGCTATTATTGTGTATAACGTTCTCCTGGTTCTGCTCAATTCACTCAGCATCAGACCGTACAAGTCTTTCCAGGTTTTTCTGAAGTCAATCTGTTCATCATTTCTTATAGCACAATAGTATTCCATTACATTCATATACCACAACTTGTTCAGCCATTCCCCAATTGATGGGCATCCTCTCAATTTCCAATTCTTTGCCACCACAAAAAGAGCTGCTATAAATATTTTTGTATACACGGGTCCTTTTCCCAGTTGTCTGATCTCTTTGGGATATAACTCTAGAAATGCTATTGCTGGGTCAAAGAGTATGCACATTTTTATAGCTCTTTAAGCATAGTTCCAAATTGCTCTCCAAAATGGTTGGATCATTTCACAACTCCACCAAAAATGCATTAGTGTTCCAATTTTCCCACATCTTCTCCAACATTTATCATTTTCCTGTTTTGTCATGTTGGCCAATCTGATAGGTGTGATGTGGTACCTCAGAGTGTTTTGATTTGCATTTCTCTAATCAATAGTGATTTAGAGCATTTTTTCATATGACTATAGATGGCTTTAATTTCTTCATCTGAGAACTACCTGTTTGTATCCTTTGACCATTTATCAATTGGGGAATGACTTGTATTCTTATAATTCTTAATTCTCTATATATTTTAGAAATGAGGCCTGTATCACTAAAGGATACCTTTTGCTATTACTGTGCAGGTACCTACTTAGGGAAAGTCCCTTCTATTGTTTTGGGGTCTCCATCCTGCTTGAACATCCTGGTGGTGCTGCTTTCTGATTGGTCCTGTCTGAGACTAGATGGATGTGGTTGTGGTTGAGTTGCATGAGCACAATTGCTGTTTCTGTTGGAAATATGAGTTCGTGGACACACCTGTTGTTGCAATGAGCAGTGAGGCATATGAGGAAGTTAGGATATTGAGTGGGGGAAGGGAGCAGTAGCTAGATAGGGGAAGTGGCTGTATTGAGTCTGGGGGCCTGTGGTGTGGTTAAAGTCAGATTGTATGGTTAAATCAAGACATGCCTGCTGTTCAGTGAGGCCCATAAGGAAGTTAGAATATTGGGGCTGGGGGGCAGCTTTATTAGGGCTCCATCACAAGTACTCTTTGCTTGGGGAAAATCATGCATGTCCAGCTGACATGCCCCCAAACCCTGTGTTATCTCACCTTTGTTCTTTTGCTCAGATTATTAGCTGTGGCTGGAATGATTTCCCTCTCCCTCTAAATTCTTCCACATCTCTTAAAGCCCAACTCAAATCTACCTCTTGAAGGAAGCCTTTTCTGATGCCCCCATTGGATAATGGCTTTATTTTCTCATCTCACTTTGAATTTTATTTGCACCTAACTCACTCATGTATGATTTGCATTGGCATCCCCATCCTAGACTGGAGGATCCATGAAGGCAGGGATCCTTTTACCTAAGCTTGTTTCTCCTCCAATGCCTTTCACAATCCTCTGCACAGAGAAAACAGGATCATAAAATCTCAGCTGGAAGGGACTGCAGAACTTCCTAGTCCAACCATGACCACAATAGACCCAAGAAGAATCTGAGTGAGAGAAAGCTCCTCCCTCCTTACCTTCTTACATTTCCTAGGCCATCTTCTGTCCCCTGATGCTTAGACTGCTAAGACCTTTCACATAATTTCTCCCCCAGGAGGCCTCAGATTTCACTTCTGGCCCCAGCATTACCTGAGAGAGTCTGGGTACAAGGACGTTCCTTTCCTTCCCCAGCAGAATTTTTGCTGCTTTTCCCCTAATAATGGATGGTAGAACCACATGGCAGAGATCATCCAATTTAACCTCCTTATTTTGTAGAGTCAAATTGAAACACAGAAAAGTGCATGGCATAGTAAGTGCTTTTTTCAATTTCAGAGTTTGGATATTTCTGATAATCCAGCCCCTTCTTTACTCCTGGCTAAGCTAACCATCCCTGGGCTTCCCACATAGTTTTAGGCTGGAGGTGGGGACATGAGGGGACTCTTGATTATCAGTAAGCATTAGGCTTCTAAAGTAATAAAAATGGTAGACAGGTTTTTTTATAATATTTCCTCCAATTACATGTTAAAAACATTTTTAACATTTGTTGGTTTTTTTTAAGTTTTGAATTCCAAATTCTATCCTTCCCTCCCTCCCTCCCTCCCCTCCCCCATCCCTGAGTTGATAAGCAGTTTGATGTAGGTTATGCATGTACAATCACATAAAACATTTTCATATTAGTCATTTTGTATAAGAAGACTCAAATAAGAAAGAAAGAAAGAGAAAAAGACAAACTGTATGCTTTAGTCTGTATACAGAAAACATCAGTTCTTTCTCTGGAGGTGGACAGCATTTTTCATTATAAGTCCTTCAGAATTATCTTGGGTCCTTGCACTGCTCAGAATAGCTAAGTCATTCATAGTTGATCATTGTACAATCTTGCTGTTAATGTGTACAGTGTTCTCCTGGTTCTGCTCATTTTGCTTTGCAAAAAATGGTAGAGTTGTAACAACAAGAATAGGCCAGGAAAAGGACTTATATTCAGGCCCTTTTAGCAAAGAACTAATATCTTCCTGTCCAATGAACTCAGCTTCTTTCCACCCACTGCAAGAGGATCAGCCATTGTCTCCACAAAACTCATAACACTAACAGATGAAGTCCCAGAGATACCGTCTCACCACTCACTTGGTACCCTCTGGGAACCTCTTGCTTCCTTGCTTTCGTAATCATGGGCCCAGTCTTGCTTCCTCCCAATCTCTCTCAAGCAGTTTCTCAGTGATTTTATTCTGGCAACTCCAGATCAATGCAGGCAGTTCCTGGTTTGCCTCTGGGATTTCTTGGCCTCCAACTGGCAGTTGCTGCATCTGCCCTTTTCTCTTGAGGATTATCTTCCAGTTTGGAAATCCTTTTCCATAGGATTATTCCTGCACACATTCCCTGGGATCTTTTCCAGTCAGGATAACTGAGGGAGGAGAGGCCATCCCAACTCATTTGGAAATGTTACGTAAAAAGCAGAGCCAGTTGAGGTAGGCTGTCAAGCACAGAATATAGAAATCACAAGAATCCTATTCCCCACTACCTTCCCTATCTGCCTCAGCTCATCTCCTCAGATGTAGAAGACAGGACCACAGGAAAGTGAGGAAATGGGTGAGACCATTCAGGTGCTATATATGTAAGATCAGCAGCAACTCTGCAGCTTAGACTCAGAGTCTCAAAAAAAATCTTCGTGATAACAGCCATTTTATTTTATTTTTTAAAAATTAAGAAACATTGATTTTCTCTCCTCCCACTTCCTTCTCTTAATAAAGAATAACAACAACAACAACAACAACAGTGCATGGTCAAGCAAAAGAAATTCTGGCATTGGCCAAAATGTAAGCTGCATTCTTCGTCTTGAGGCCATCCCATTAGAACCTAAACTCCTGTAGGGAAGAGCCTAATTTTTACCTTTTTTTGTATTCCTAGTGCTTAGCCCAAAGTCTGGAACAGAGGAGGCATCATTGAATGCTTGCTGATTTGACTCTGACAGGGAGTGGGTAGCGTGGATCATCATTGGTCCTCTGGAATTGTGGTTAGTTATTGCATGGATCAGAGTTCTTAAATTGACCAATGTTGTTATAGAAATTGTTCTTCTGGCAAAGTGAGAATTAAGCAACTCCACCTTCTCTCTGTTGTCATTTGCCATTGTCCCACCTACCCCCAATCAATGGTTTTATCCCTTTTTTGATTTTATCCCTTTCTTTTACTTCTTTCTCCCAGTGGGGCTGAAACATAGAGTGTTTTTCCCTTTGGATTTCATTGCCAGCTTCAGCTTTCTCTGAACTTAGGACTGAAGAAATAATTTTTACAGACCATACCATGCTTTTTTATCATCTTGGTTTCCTGGGAATTTCCTCTCCTTGATTCTGACCTCTGTATATGTCTTTCATAAATCTAAGTTGGTTGGTAAACTGCCTGTGTATCCATATCACACTGTTTTGACAACTTCCCCTTATTTTCTTGCCAGAATTGTTTCTGTTTGTGTCTTCATAATCTCATACTTTCCATCCTTCCTGAATTGACTTTTTAACAGAATTTTAGTCCTTGTGATTATATCTATATGAACCCTTTCGAATCTGTTTTCCTAAAATCTAGGGTCTATAGCAGACAATTCTTGCTCTTATCCACAATGGTATCATCATTTCTGCACCAGCAAGATGTTCCTGCCTTTTAGTGAGAATCACCAAAACATAATTTCCTCTTGTTAATTCCTTAATTTTTGTTGTTATTTTTTTTTGTGAGGCAATTGCAGTTGAGTGACTTGCCCAGAGTCGCATAGCTAGTAAGTGTCCAGTGTCTGAGGCTAGATTTGAGCTTAAGTACTCCTGACTCCAAGGCTCAAGCTCTATCCACTGCACCACCTAGCTGCCCTTTTCCTTAATGTTTTGAAGGACAAAATTATCACTAACTCTTGAAACTGCCCCTTAAAAATAGGAATGCTGACTTCATGGTCAGAGATGTAGTAAACTTAACGAGAGATGGTAATATATACATATGTGTGTGCACATATATAGATATGTCTACATATATATATATGATATGCATGTGTATATATGTATTTCCTGAAATTTTATCAAATAGGTTTTAATGAATAGAATATTTATGTACATGTGTGCATATAGTTATAGTTTTCTTCTAAAATGGATTGGTGTGCATGTGTGTGTTTGTGTATACACACAGATTCCATTTAAAATAGCTACGATGTAGGAAGGAGAGCAGGCAAGATTCTCAGTAATACATGAGAGTCAAAATCAAAGAAAGAAGCCAGTGATAAAACCCATGTTGCCAGCTGTCTATACACCAATCAGCTAACAGGTTCTTGACTTGCTCGTTGTAATTTCATTCTTCAAAAGAAGGAAGCAAGAAGGCAAACTGTTATTCTGGACTTGATTCTCTCAGGGAAAGTTTGACTACTGAAATAGAAATGATGGCATCCTTGATGGAAAATAACCAATCCATTTGAAAATTCACAATAGAAGAGAGGAAAGCTGGGCATTATCTGACATGCAACCTGGATTTTAGAAAATAGATTTCAAATAGTTCACAGAAAGGATAGATATGATCCTGGGGTCTAAGTTTTAATGAAGCAAGTCTTCCCAGAAGGAACAGAAAGTTCTTCATAATGAAATTCTGAAGGTATAAACAGATACAATTCTGATGAAGAAGAGAATGGACTGGTGACCAAAGAGACTGATATCAATGTACAGGAAAGTCCTCAACCAGTTTAGATTTAGAAAAGACATGGAAGCAAGGGCAGGTAATGGAAGATGAATACAGAAGCATGAGATAGTCTTATAAAGGTAAAGTTTTATATGTTTTGAGACTAGTAGGAAGGTAAAGGACAACAAAAGGTGGAGTTGAAAAAGCCTTAGTAGGGAAGAGGAAGTTCAAGGAAAGGATAGGGTCACTGCTACAGGTGGATGGTATAGTAACAATAGTTGAATGAGAAAAGGCAGGACCTGTTTGGTTTTTGTTCTGTTTCTCCATTTTTTCCTTTCAAAGAGCATGATCCTTAAACTGGTGAGATGACAAAATGGCTAATTAGGGAGTTGAAATCCAAGATCGTTAAAAAGATAGTAGAGCACCTAGCATCTTCTGATTAGTTCATCATTAGCTAAGTGGCATAGTGAATAGAGCACTGGACCTAGATTCAGAAAGAACTGAATTCAGATCCAGTCTCAGGCACTTAATAGGTGTATGGCACTGGGCAAGTTCCTTAACCCATCTGCCTTAATTTTCTCTGCTATAAAATGGGGATCATAATAGCATCTACCTTCCAGGGGTTGTTGTAAGGATCAAATGAGATATTTGTAATGTGCCTTGCAAATTTAAAGTGTTCCATAATAGCTTTTATTGTTAGAGGAAAGGGAACAAGCATTTGTTAAGCCCCTGCTATATGCCAGGCATTATATTATGTGCTGTTATCTATGATGATTATGATTCCTATTTTACAGTTGAGGATAATGAGGCTGACAGAGGTTGAATGACTTAACCAGTGCCACACAGCAAGTGACTAAGGATGGATTTAAACTCAGGTGTATCCTGACTACCAGCCCAATGCTCTATTCACTGTACCATCTTGCTGCTTCTATTGTTATTATTAATTACTATTTTCATTATTATTAGAACTAGTGGATGTGATGACTGAGCTCTGATTTATTACATTTAAAAACTGATGTGGAGGAGCAGAGACAGTCTACCATTTGTCATGTTGCCAAATCCCACCCTTTGTTACATCTCGGTTTTCAAATTCACTCTTAGCAGTCTGAAGTGGAATCTCAGAATCCAGCAGAAAGGTAGCTTAAATAATCACTGATAGACCTTCCCACCACAGCCTTTGCCAAGTATAATGGCACTTTTACACCCAAGAATGGAATCAAATCCTTCCACAAGATCCCAGATGCCTGTTAATTGATTAGGGGAATTTCTATTTAGGAAATGTAGAGAATGCCACAGCATCCTTCTCATATTCCAGAGACTCTTCCAAATCATTTTTTTTTGTCCTATAAACAATCCAAACACAAAAAGTCAGCCAACCTAATGAAGTATATTGGTCTAGTAACTGCCCTTCCTTGTCTTTATATGCTGAGAGGTCAAAGCTGAATCATTTAAACCAAACAGCTAAGGTCTCTTGCAAAGCTCAGCTGCTATTCATATCCTCAGTGCTGAATCAGGTTCCCGCCCTTAGCAGCAACACTAGCGCTGACCATGGTGCTGATAACGCCTCTAACAATAACTAACTAGTTACAGTCTGTGTGTGTGTGTGTGTGTGTGTGTGTGTGTGTGTGTGTGTGTGTGTGT
>NW_020954553.1:7098362-7333787 GCF_900497805.2 Vombatus ursinus
TGTGTGTGTGTGTGTGTGTGTGTGTGTGTGTGTGTGTGTGTGTGTGTCCTTCCTTTTTTTCTCCTTGGGAAGAAGATTGTGATTTGGCCTTCTTACATGGACTTATAATTTCTTTTCTTTTTTTTTAGGCAATTGGGGTTAAGTGACTTGCCCAGGGTCACACAGCTAGTAAGTGTCAAGTGTTTGGTCTGAGGTAGGATTTGAACTCAGGTCCTTTTGACTTCAGGGCTGATGCTCTACCCACTGCATCATCTAGCTGCCCCCTTGGACTTGTAATTTCATTGTTATCAGGTGAGAACTATCCCTCTACCAATGCAAGTTCACATGTTAATAACTATCCTATAAGTTAATCTTAGAGACTGGAATGGAAGGTAAGTGTTTGGGGAAGATGGGACTGAGAGGCTAAATGTTTTGCTAAGGGTTATGTCAGCATGAGTTTTAAATGAAAACAGTCAATACAACAAAATGGAAGTCTTTAGTCAGGGCAGGTGGGTTGCAGCTCAGGGCACTACCCAGCAAGTGCAGGGGTAGCCAAGGAGGAGGCTGGGAAAAGGGTTTATATAGGGTACTAAGGCAGAAAGAATGACTGGACTACAGTTGGGGGGAGGGTTGGGCATCTCACTGTTTCACAGGTAAGTTGTTTTATATAAAAAGCAAAAGTCCATAAAAAGAGCTTGGGAATCTCTGCAGGGGAGAGTTTGGGAGATCTACAAAATGACCAGAGGCTGGAAGCAACAATGTCTGGTCAGTCCCAGGCAATTCATTGGCCTGGAAATGGAGACCAGGGCAGCTTCAGTCAGTTGCTAGTCAGTTGTGTTTGTTGTCAGTTACAAAACTGATATGTGTCAGAGGTGAAATTTAAATCCTGATAGACTTAAATGTAAGGCTAACTTTCTAGACAATGTGGAGAATAAGTATATAGTTCCTACTACTGTAATAAGAGCTTTTGACAAATGTTATCTCATTTGATCCTCACAACAACCTTAGGAGGTAAGTGCTTTTATAATACTCACTTTACAGTTGCGGAAGCAGAGGCAAAGAGTGGTTAACTGACTTGCCTAGAGTCACATAGCTAGTGTCTGAGGTAGGATTTGAACTCAGGTTTTCCTGAATCCAGGCCCAGTATTTTTTCCACTATACTGCCAGCTGCCACATTGCTTCCTGCTGCAATTGAAATTAAGGTAAACTGAGGCACAAAGTTCTGAACATGATCAGTTTATTAATAAGTGTGAATTTATTAATAGAGACAATCAACAACAACCTAAGCTAAGCCAGAGGCATTAAGTGAAGACTGACGGGGTCTTTTAGAACAATTAGCAAGATGACAGAACAAAATCTCAATCAACATAAGTGTCTTTTTCTGACTGGCAATCAATGACATAGTCAGAACTTAGATTAAATCATTTGTGCCTCCCTTTCTGAAACCCCCTTAAGCAAGACAGATGATTCAAATCACAAGCAAAGGAAATAGTCTTCAGGTGATGGGGAGTTGCTACAATAGTTTAAATTGATGAGATTTGACCTCTAAGTTAACCAAGTTTCTCTGGAAAGTTGGTGATGGGTGAAGTTACAAAAGTAGAGGTAATTACATGACAAAAGCTTGATCTTTAGGCAAGTTTCTCTGGGATCTGGGTGGGAAGGGAAGGAACTATGAAATGTAGCTTGACTAAGCCTCAAAAATAGAATTAAAATCAATTTTCAGTTTTAGATTCCTCTAGGCCATGCTATGGCATAGGATTCCACTATGCAAGCTAGCCACACTTCTTCTCCTCACATGAACCTGGGAAAGTTGACTTGCTCCAGCAAGGGTGTGAATGTTCTTCTATTAAAAATAATTATTGTAATGTCATTGTCAGCATGTTTATAGCCTCTGATTATTTGTCATTCTTCTCCATTATTGTTGGCTATTCTACACAACTATGGACCCAAATGACATGGTTCATTGTATTACAGCCCATCACTTAATTTCCCACAACTTTTCTTTCTGTCTCTTGAAAAATTCATTAGTATTAATAGTCATTTCAGTTATTCCCTCTACTCCTGTTTATTCTTTCTGATTCATCCCAGGAGATGAACATGAATGTTCCCACTTTCTCTTCTTGCTGCTTGTCACTCTATGGCACAAGCTTAGGTTAAGTGTCTTGACTTCTGGGGATGTCTCTTCATCTTTGTAAACAGGATCCCCTGTACTTCCAGGTTCACAGAATGGCAGCCCTATAAGGATCAGCCCCTCTTCTAGTGTTACCTTGATTCAAAGCTCTGGCTGTTTCATGAGATGTCAGGATGAGTTCAATACTTCTCACAGAATTTAGGGCTAGGAGGGTCCTTACATATAATCTAATTACATTCCCCTATTTTACAGACATATCCCAGAAAAGTTGTAAGTCGCAGAAACTGTTGACAATAAGAGGCTGATTTAATAGATGGGACAGGAAAAAGATACTGAAGTTAGCTACTACCCAGAATCTGCTGAGGACTCCAAGCTGCTAAGAAACTGGACTGGCTGACCTTGCAAAAGTGTGCATCTCTACCACTCTTTGTCACTGAGGAATTCTCTGAAAATCCCTCCTCTCCTCAATACTCTATCAACTGTGAGGGTGATAAGAGTTTCCTGACACAGATAATTGGAAAGGATAATAACACAGATAGAAGGAAAGGAATGAAAGAAGGAAAAATATTTCTCTCAGCTTGAGTGGCTAATAGCCATGTGGATGTAGAAGAGTGTGTCTGATTACTCTCACTTAAAACTCACATATATTAATTAACATCATAGTAACCTATATGTTGCTTATCTCAATCATTGGGTCCAGGAAGAGAGAAATTAAAAGAGCAAATTAAACTGAGGGATGGGAGTAGTTGTAACAATCACTGTTATGAGTATTATTTATTCATCTTTTAGACCTTGACCTCAGGAAACCACACACTTCACAAAGGCAAATCTGCTTTCCTGTAGAAAAGTGAAAAGCTAAAAAGTAGCTAGTCACCATAGGTGGTGGGGGAATGAAATTAGGGGGCAAGGAACTGGGACTGGGAGATGGAGGGGGTGGGGGTGGCGGGGGGCAATGTTGAACAGCTAGCTTTCTGAATGCCACCTACTGGCCAGAGTGGGAGATTGTGGGCTGCTGAAAGGTCCACAGTGCTGCTCAATCCCTACACAGAGGGAACAGTTTGAATATATTTACAGGTACTACACTCTGAAGGCCGTTGGGAGGGCAGTGAATAGTGTGCTGAGCCTGGAGTCAGGAAGACCTGAGTTAAATTTGACCTCAGACATTCACTGTCCCTGTGACCCTGGGCAAGTCACCTAACCCTCTTTGCCTCAGTTTCCTCATCTGTAAAATAAGCTGCAGAAGGAAATGACAAACCACTCCAGTAACTTTGCAAAGATAACTCCAAATTGGATCACAAAGAGTTGGACATGACTGGAAAAATGACTAAACAACAACAACCGCACTATGAGTTCCTCGAAATCCCCTCATTGGATTTTAACCTATGTGACAGCTGTCACCTTGTGTGTATAAAGGAGGCAGTATGAATTGAGCCAACAAACAAAAGTAGACAATCTAATATAATAAATATATATTAGATTGTCCACTTTTGTGGACAATCTATATAATATATATATATATATACAATAAATATATAATATAGAAGGCACTAGGTGAGGCACTGTCATCATAGGAGAAAAGAAACACTAGGGTTTGGGGCATCTTTCTGGAGGGAGGAGAGCAGGAATTTGGGGAGATGAATATATGTAATATTTACTTTTCTTAGTGGCCTGAACACATCTTAGAAAATGAGACCTGAAAGCTACCTTTGAGATCATCTCATCTTGATTTTACAGTTGAGACTCTGAAGCCCAGAGAGGGCAAATGACTTGTCCAGAGTTACACAGCTAATAAGTCATGGTGCTGGAATGAAATACAATTTTCTGATTCCAAATTCAGTGCTCTGTGCAGAGACTGCAAATAGATTGCATTTACTTCAGCCTGACCTCTCCTCCTTCTCTACTCTATCTCAACCCCAATTTCAGCCAATACTTTTTTTTTTTAACTCTCAGAGATCACTTTTTATGTCATGATACATGATCAAACAGGCCTCTTAGTGTGACTTAGGAAGCAGCAAAAGTTCTCAGCATTTCCCATTCCTCTTTCTTTCATGGGCTTGTCACACTGAAACCTCCATGGTGAACATCTCTTCCTGGAGTTTAAGGCAATGGTTTCAGAAGGTCTCTGTGAAAATAAATCTGTGTTACATGGGAGTGGAGAGACATACACCTAGCCACCCTCAAGATATTTGCACAAGATTTGAATTTTAAATTAATTAGCTGTTACCCAGTAAGGCATGAGGCTCTAAGGGGCAGGGAAATGGGGTAGGAAAAGTCCATGGGGAAAGCATAAGGAGTAATTGGAGGGCAAGTGAGGGAAAGGTCTCATGAAAGCTCTGGTGGTCAAACCAGAGTAGTTTCTCACTCTAGCTCTACAGGAATTCCTTCTGACCCCCACCCCCTAACAATGTGTATATATGTGGGAGAAGGCAGATTACTGGGTGAAATACTCTGCCTAATGACCAAGGGGGAGGGGATATCTTCTTGTCAGAGCTCCAGGGACAGCCTCTTCCCATCTTCAGCACAATTCAGTGGCATGAGGGAGTCTGGCCAGGCCCAACTTTGCCTCTTGAAAGGGCTCAGGGCCCAGGGAAAGGGTAGCTGGAGGACCATCTGTTCAGATTCCCATTCTCAGTCCTGTACTCCTACTCACTGTAGCTCAGAAGGAATGGTGAAGGTCATCTCAGGCCGTGTAAAACCATTGAAATTGGAACTTAAGGTGTGAGTGTAGGCCCCCATGTCTTCAAAGATCAGCCAGTCACCCACATGAAGCTCAGGCAGCAAGATGTCTGTTGGACCCAGACGGTCAAAGGCATCACATGTGGGACCCCACAATGTGGAGGGGTAAAGAAGTGGCTTGCAAGTGAAGCTCTATACCAGATGAGAAGTAAAGGAGGAGGATTCAGCTAAATAAAGTGACTCTTGGCTCAAACCACCTCTGTCTCCTGTTCCTTACCATTCTTTCTGTCTTCGATCATGCTGATCTCTATTTCTAAAATGCCTTCCCTCTCCTTTTTTCCCTGCTGAGTTCCTATTCACTTTTGCTGTTGGATTCTCACTTTAAAAGTCAACTCAAAGACCATCCCCACCAGGTTTTCTCCTTTAATTTCCACCCAACCCCAACCATCATCCCCTCATGAATTTATTAGGTAATATTCCATAGTACAGTTATTTTTTTAAAAGCTTATCTCCCTACCAGATTTTGAACTTCATGAGGGCAGGGTCTTTGTCTTACTGAAATTTTACGTCTTCCTCAATATACTGAGCATAGGATCCATAACAGTGCATGCTTACTTAATGTTTGTTGAATGAATGAACGAATGAACAAATCAAGTGTGGGAGGATGCAAGTTCAAAGGGACCATAGTTGGGTGTACTAGAGCCAGGTTCATTGTGAATGCTACAATGCATTCCAAAATATATGCTTTATATTTGCTTTATATTTATACTCCTTTTCATAATTTATATTAAGTATATGCTCACTATTTAAGATTTTTATAACTGTAAAATTTATAAATATTTTGCTCTATGTTCCTAAACTGTTAAGAACTCTCTTTCCAAAAGATACACTTTCAAAGATTATCCTACACTTATGGTTATATCACTTGATTTGATATATGTTCAGAGTTATGGACAAGCCACTTAAGTTCTGTCAGCCTCAGTTTGTAAAGCATGTCCTTCACTACATCTCACTACGTATATGTCAGTTCTGTGTAGAGGTTTCTTTTTCTTCTGGTGTCTCAGCTAACTTACTAGAAAATCATTCGTTTAGAGGGCAATTGCTGCTAAATATGGGGAAAATATAGGCAGTTGAATTTGATCAATTCCCTTTTTTCAAACATTTCTATGGTGTCTCCTAAACAACCCTAGTTTGCTGTGTCTGAGCTAGAATGTAGAGGTACCAGCTATATTCTGATCACCTTGGAAGCCATTAGACAGTTACTACACTATTCCCCATCCCCAAGCTCAGAGTAGAGAAATTCAGCGGTGAGTTTTGAATAGAGACTGGGGGAGGATAATCAAGATTATATCTGAGGGCCCACACTGACCTGGAAATCTTAGAGAACTTGCTCTTTAATGACTGAATTCCTTAGGAAATGTAGCCCTGTCCAGCTGACTTGTTCTATTCCAGGAAGTTCCATATAGCTTTCTCCTGCCCTACCTCCAGAGCTGTCAAAATCAGTTCTTGCCCCCTTCCCCCTCTTGCCTTCACCACGTGAGGTATCCTTGTTTCTTTCTCTCTCCGCATAATTCCAAAAGAGGTGTAAAAACCATCATTGACATAGTACATCAGTCTTTGGCCACCTTCAGGAGAAAGAAAACAGCTTAGTCAGAAGGGTATTTGGGACTAGTGATGATGGAATCCTAATAAAGCTGCCATTAGACTCAATATAGCCACTGCCCCTAGCTGGCCACTGCCCCCAGATCCAATTCACATATTTGAACAGGCGTGTTCTTCTCCTCAACGACAATGACATAATCCATTTAACCCAAGACAGGTTAAATAAAACACCGAACTTGACCATCTTGACCAGAGAGGATCACAATAGCTAGCCAATCAGAAAGCAGCACAACCAGGACGTTTGACCACGGAACCATTAAAGGGATCCCTAAGCCTATTACCTAATCTCTTAACAAACCTCTCCTGCTTTTTTAATATTAATCATATTCCCATAGTCTATGTAAATTTTGATTATGTAATCAGCATCATGTACTCTATAAAATTGTCTGTCTTGCCTCACTGAAATTTCTAGTTCCTCTAAGGAACTTAGCCCTTCACCAGAGGGTGAAACCTTAAAACCACAATAAATCTCTCTAACTGACTTGGAGTCTTGAAATTCTTGGAGACATCCCAATGCATCACAACCTGACCTCATCAGTGAAGCTTATCATGATTGCCCCAAGGCTCTCTTCCCTTTTAGGCTTTTCCATTCTCCAGGTAGGCTGTGAGTTCTCTAACACTGGAGTTCTACAAGCGGAGGCTGGAGAATTGTTTATAAAACAAATACTTACTGAGAGCCTTCCTGGTACAGAGTTTGGTGCTAGGCATAGGGGAAATACAAAATTTGCTTAAGACAATCCTTTCTATGCTATGTAATCAGCCTGGAGATATGGTTGGATCAAGATCATAAAGGGCGTTAAATCCTACAGAGAAGAGTTTGTATTTTATCCTAAAGACAATGGGGAGCCACTGAAGGTTCTTGAGCAAAGGATATTCATCTCATAGATGATGTTTCAATCCTTCCTCCATGGCTTTGCATGAATAGTCTCCCATGTCTACAATGCAATCACTTATTCTCATGACTTCTCCCTCTCAGAATCCCTAGCTTCCTTCAAAGCACAACTCAGATACCACCTACTACACGAGCTCTTCCATGATCCGTGAAGTTGTTAGCATTCTCTCCCTCTTGCAATTACTTAATGTAACTTTTTCAATATTTTGTATTAACTTGTTAGCTTGTATTTACCAGGTCCCTTCCCCACCCCACCCCCAACCCTAGTAGAATATCAGCTCCTTGAGGACAAGGATTGTTTTGTTTTTGTCTTTGTAGCATATTAGGCACAATTTGTCTGGGCAATAGAATAGATTACTTGGAAGGGAGTAATATGACGTAAGAGCTGGAAAGGTAAGGTAGCAGCTGCTTGGGAGAGCCTTGAATACTAAGCAGAGGACTGTGAACTTTATGTGGAGGGCAGGAGGGAACCGCTGAAAATTCTTGAGCAGAGTAGTGGCATGGTAAGATCTGTGCTTAATAAAGCTGATTCTGGCAGCCTGAAAAGGACCAATCAGAGGGGACAGCAGTATAGTAGAGTGGGAGGAGCATTGGTTCTAGAGTCAGAAGAACTAGGCTCCAAGCATCCCACTAGCTTGTAACCTTGGACAAAGCCTCCCTGGGCTTCACTTTCCACATCTGTAAAATGAAGGGGTTGAGCTAGATGACCTCTGAGATCCATTCCAGCTCTATCTGTGAGCTAATGTGCCCAACTAGAAAAGAGTGAAGGTGGGCAGAATTTTTAGATGGCTACTGAAGTAGTTGGGCCAATGATAGCAAAAGCCTATGTCAACATGGCAGTTACAGGAAATAAAAGGAATATTCGGAGGTGGATTTGGCAGGATTTAATAACTAACTGGATATGAGAGAGGAAGAGGAGGAGGGAAAAGTCAAGCATAACCCTAAGGCAGTGATTCTGAGTGAGTGATGTGAATGGTGGTACTAGACAGAAATAGGAATGTGAGAAGGAAAAGGAGGTGTTGTATCAGAGAGGGGTTGGACTAGATACCTCTGAGATTAATTGTATGGTGCTATGACTATGGGGTCAGTTTGTCTCTTGGCCACACTATGGACCAAGTCCAAAGACCACAAGCTGGTTGAGGAAGTTATCCCAGTGCAACATGACCTGCACAATAGCCTGGCACACCTTGTTCCACCACTTTCTTCTTGCCAATGATGTTGAGGGCAGCAGTACACACTTTAGTGACATAGAAGCGGCCAGGTTCAGCTATGATCTCCACTCTGCTGCCTTCTGGGAAATACTGGTCCAAGGCTCTGTTGATCACAGCTGCCATCTGCAGGAAAGAGAATGGTCTTCATCAGCACAGACCACCCTACCAGGGTGGTCTACACTCCCTTCCAGTCAAGCCAATGATCATGGCCCTAGCATATGCCTGTTTATGTCTCATGCCTAGTGTTCCCTTGTCCCACAGGGATGTTACTGGGGGCTCTGCACTGTGATATGCCACTCAGATATCTCACATCTCTCGGTATTTGTCATCTTTCTCCTTAGATATTGGAACTGTTCCATGTAGATCAGCCCTAGGGCCCAGCATTCTTCAGTTTACCATCAGGCACCCCACCAACATGTGAGCACATGCCAAGCTTTTACCTGCCTCCAAGACTTTGCTTATGCTGTGTCTTTCCCCTGTCTTTCTTCCCTACATACAGGGAAGGTTTTTCCTCATCCTCTCTGTCTTCAAGGCCCAGCTTCCATGGAACCTCTTCCAGGCAACTTTCCTGAGGTCAGAGCAACACAGTCCAACCTTTGGATCTTCTCTGTGTTTGGGAGGCTGGTTACCCTACTAAGCATATGAACTTCTCAAGGGCAGGGCCTGGGACTGCTACTTCTCTGAGGTCAGGGATTGGGTCTATTCTTTCTTTCTCTGTTTCTCTAGCACAGGGTAAGTTTCTGAATAGCAGAGATAGGATCTTCATCTCAGATATCTCCCCAGGTGAAGGGCTGGGTCTGTTCTTCTTCTTCCTGCTCCAGACTCTGAACTCCCTGAGGTCAGGGGCAAGGTCTCTTAATTTTTTTTCTCACTCCCATCTTAAGCACCAGCTAAGCTCAAGACTGAGCACATAGTACCTGGGGTCATTGTGCAGGTGGTAGAGAGAGTGTTTAATGAGTTGACACTTTTGTGAGCAACTCTTCAGAGCTATGCCATTTGGGAGATATTGCTACAGAGTTCTGAAAGGCCCTGAGAGTAGAGCCAACTGCTGTCAGGTCCTAGCTGACTGGGAGGTTTTCAAGTATGGAACCAAGGGTGAACTATACATTTGTGGCCCAAGGACCAGCCTGGCTATACTCAGAGAAGCCCATTATCAGTACCTTTGGTATTCAAGAGTTTTGATTGTTGAAAGGGGCAGAAAGTGAAGACTACAAGGTAAAGGCAAACAGCCCTCAAAACTCCCTCAGATGCAGTGATCACAAGGGATTTCAGAGGACTGGCAAAAAATACTCCTGCCTCTTGGAAGAAAGCAGGGGAGAGGGAGAACTACAGGTGCGGAATGAAGCATATGTTCTTAAACAATGACCAATATTTTAAGTGAGGCCTCGAGGTAGGGCATATATCATTGAAAAAATAGAGATATATTTTTTAAAAGATAGAGATTTTTTGAAAGATCATCAATAAAGCTTTTTTTTAAAAACAAAGTGCTAAGATTGGACCTGGGAATGTGCCTCTCCCACTCCCATCAGTTGAGCCCACTCTCCTGCCCTAAGCCGTCTTTTCCTGTCTTCTCCCTCCAGCCTTGGATCTTGGCTACTCACCTCTTCAAATGTAGGCACAAAGTTCTTCTTGCCTGGGAAGCCCCCTCCAATATCTAGGAGGCTCATTGGGTGCCCAATCTGGAGGCCCAGGTCAAACACATGTCGGGCATCTGCAATGGCCTGGCTGAAGCTCTGTGGTGTCTGGCAGCCAGAACCCACGTGGAAACTGAGTGGAGCCAAGCATACTGTTAGCATGGAGGAAATGCACAGGTGCACATGTGAAGACACATGGGTGCATGTGTGCTTATTCACTCATAAGCATAGAAAGGTTCCCACACAGACACAAATAAATGCATATGCAGACATACACAGAGACATAAACTGATGCTTTAGAAATGCTTTTCTGTTTGCAAAACCTGTTATAGTTCATAAATTCTCACAAAACCTCTGTGGGGAGGAGAAGGTAGATCATTGTGTTTAGTTGACAGAGGAGAAACTGAGGCCCAGAGAAAGGCAGAGATTTGCCCAAGGTTAAAGGCTGAGGTCATTGACCCAGTAAGTCAATAGTAGAGCCCAGCTTGAACCCAGGCCTTCTGGCTCCTAGTCTAGGCCTCTTCCCTTTTCAGTACCCCGGGAGAAGCAGGAGTCCTTCAAGGTAGACTTACCAGATTCCAACTACAGTCACTCCCAAATCCTTGGCAATGCTCAGCAGATGGCCACAGTGGTCCAGGGGAGCCCCAAACTTGGCACTCAAGGGAAACAGGCTCTCGCTATCCTGGGTCCAAAGTCTGAGGACCAACCTGCCAAGGAATAACAGCACACATTTCTCTCATGCCTTAATAAGGTTTACTAAGGTCAGTAGTGCAAATATCATCATCCCTTCTTCCCAGTAGCCCTTAGGAGTGAGGCAACTTACCCAAAGCCATATAACTAATGTTAGAGACAGAATTTGAACTCAGGTCTGAGTCCAGGGTTAGTGCTCTTTCTAATGCCTCACACTACTTCTACACATTGACTGAGGGAGGCCTGTGACTCCTGGAGTCTCTCCTAGACACCTCCATTCCTCACCCCACCCCAATTCCATCTCCACTTCTCCTTATTTCCCAAACACCCATGAGTCAGCCTAGCTGCTGATTCTGCTTAGACCTTATGCCCACCTTCTAGGAACTACTGGCAACTTCACTAGTACTGAGCCCCCACCTCATACCCCAGTGTCTAGGTCATTGTTTTATCTTCCTCATCTACATCCTTCCTGGATCCTCTGCCTCATTGCTCTAAGACCTTTGCCGGTCACTTTCCACTATACCTCACTGTGTGTGGGCAGGAAGAGATACCTCTTTTGTATCACCTGTTATTGATTGGGACTCCATGGTCGGGCCATGTCACCCATAGCAGACTTCTGCCTGTTACCTATGTCTAGTCCTCCCTGATGCTATGGCTTTATGAATGTCCTGGGAGCTCCATTTGCCACCTGCCCCTGGATCTCCTTGATGTCCAGTGATTAGGCACATATACTTTTTACATATCTATCTACCATCTATCAATCTTATTCATTCATCTGCTCCTTTATTATTACTAACAACAACAATAATAATAGCTATTATTTATACATAAAGCTGAAAGGATTGCAAAGCATTTTCCATACGTTATATAATTTGATCCTCACAACAACCCTCATCAGGTAAATGCTATTATTATCCCCATGTTAGAAATGAGGGAGCTGAAAGTGATGAGGAAACTTTCTCCCTTTGTTATGTCTCCTGCTTTTCAGGTCTATCTGGACTCTGGGTTCAGACCATCTCTGCCAATCCCATGACAGTATTGCCCAAGAATGGTGCTAACAGTGGTGTCCAGGTTTCTTCTGCCACCCTTACCTGGCAGTGGGGTGAAACTTGGCGACCTTGGCAAGCTCCTCCTCACTGTCAAAAGTCATCAGCTGCACCCCATGGCTGGCAGCATATTGTATGTGAGAGATCTGCTTGCAAGTATTGGCATAGATGATGCGGGTCGGGGCAACTCCCATGCTCAGAATCTGCTCCAACTCCCCCTAATGGCAGAACAGCAGAAATTACCCCTCTAGGGGTTACGCCCTTCTCACATCCTCAATCTGGGAGCTCATTATAACTCAATGGAGCATTCCCATCCATAGCCCAAGCTCCCAGGGGAAAACCCAGGGGAAAAGAATTGAGGACAGCCATGAGCTTCTGGACATTCAGATTCTACTCCATCTCCCATTCCTTCCCACTCCATTTAGAAAACACTAGCCCCTTAAAAGAAATGTTGAAATCTTACTGGAGGGAGATAGATGGATTTAATACTCCCTGGATGTGGGCTCGCAAGGAGTTCTTAAGAGTGGGGAGTGGGGAAGAGGAAGAAAGGAGAAGTGTCCAAAATGTTCTCAGTATCTCCTTGTCCAAACACACGTACAAATATATGCTCCTTCCAATGGGAGCCTCTCCTTCATGATCTTAATCTCTCCTGTTGCCCTAGACAGACTCTACTGGAGATGTTACCAATGGGAAAAGGGAAGGAAAGATGTGGCCCTCCTTTTTCTGTAAGCATATTGCCCATGTTATGATTTCCTTCCAACCCCCTGGACCCACAGCCTGACTTCTTTTATAGTTCTCCTTTGCCCCCACCCTCTCTGTTCAATCCAGAGCTGCTCAGTCTTTCAAAGAACCTTTTCCTTCTGGCCCTCATGAATCTCCTGCCTTCCCATCATGTGTACCCACCCCCAGGCCTATGTGGATATGGGGCCTCCTTGGAGCTCACCCGACTTGCACAGTCAAAGCCAGTGCCCAGGTTGGCCAGCACCTGCAACACACTGGGGCTATTGTTGCACTTCACAGCAAAGAAGGGAGCCACATGGGGCATGGCCTGCTGGAATATCTGGTGCTGCTCAGCCAGAACCCCCAGGTCAGCCACCATGAAGGCATCTCTCTCATCCTGTGGGAGAAAGGGCAGGGGAGAGTCATCTTTGATGGGCGAAGGAAGAACTTTCCTGACCTGGAAATCTTCTGTGTTCTGCTTACTCCAAATCTCAATTAATTCAAGCTGTCCCTTGGAGTTGTGAAGAAGGAGCCATTGGCAATCAAACATTGTGTGGTTGACAGAGACCTGGCTTGAGAATCAGAAGGTCTCTGTTCAAATTGAGGTTCTGACACTTTCTAACTACATGACCTTCATTAAGTCACTTAATTTCTCAGAGCCTCAATTTTCTCATTTTGTAAATTGAATAGAGCACCACTTATACTACCAAAGTGGAAGACTTTAGACTTATGCCCATTAAATTTAATCCTATTTGATTCATCCCAACAGTTGAATCTATAAATATCTTTTTGAATCCTGAATTTGTCTTCCAGTAGTTTTTGCTTTCTGCCACCTGCAAATTTGTTATGCCCGCCATCAAAGCCTTTAGCCAATCATTGATAAAAAATGTTAAACAGCACAGGGCCAAGTCCATATCTCTAGAGCACTGAGCTAAAGACCTGCCAAGCAAATACCTCTTTGACCCTGTTAGTGACTATTCTTTGGGTCTAGCCATTCAACCATTTTTCAATCCATCTAATTGCACTATTACCTATGCTGCATCTCCCAATTTTTTTACACAAAAAATAGTATGAAATTTTTATCAAAAGCTTCACCAAAATCTAGGTAAGCTATATCTTCATTATTTCCCTGACTTCTACCTATGCCAAAAGGAAATGAAGTTAGTATGCCAAGCCCAAGATCATTCTCTTCCACAGAGAATAGAGAAGTGCAATGAATGTATTATCTGTGAGTTCAAACTTTTATACATTATCATCATTCCATCCACCTGGAGCAGTCATCCTATCAATCCCTCAATCCTTCAAGCCCTCTTTTTTCTCCAATACAACTTTGGAAACATCCCAAAATAATTTGTTCATTCTTTCCTCACCAGTCTCAGTTCATTCTGAGTTTTATCAGAATTCCAGATACATTCTTACAGGACCAAGTCATACCTTTGTATTCATCTGCTATTACTTGCCCTTTCTTCCAGTTAGTTGGTGCAGAGAATAGAGCTCTGGACCCAGATCAGGATGACTCAAGTTCAAATCCAGTTTCAGACACTTGCTAGCTGTGTAACTGTGGGTGAGTTACTTTAGTCTCTGTCTGCCTCAATTTCCTCATGTTGTAAAAGAGAGTTAATGATAGCAACCGTCTAATAGGGTTGTTGTGAAGATCAAATGAGATAATATTTATAAATTTCTTTGCAAATATTAAAGTGTTATATTGCTGTTATTATTATTGTTATCTTGGGTTTATATTTCAAAAGTTTGTTTTAGGTGGTGAGTTCCCTGAGAATCTACATTGTTCTCCCCACATATGTCCCTTGGCCCTAGGAGGTCAAAAGGCTCTCTTCAATCCTGGGGAGCTTGGGGACCTCCTTTAGCCCTGGGAGTTCAGGGATCTTTATCCATCAGCCCCTGGGAATTTTAGTGTGCTCTCCTCAGCCACTGAGGCCTTTAAATTCTCTAATCACTCTTGAGAGCCCTTGTGACTTCATCTTCTAAGAAGACTAGGGTTGCCCCACCAAACTCTGGGAACTCAGGTCTACCAATACCCACACAAGCATCATTATCCAATGCTGCCCTCACCTCTTGGCCAATATTCCTCTGTGGCAGCATTGATCCTTTTGGACTAAGAAATAGGGAAACTGCTGGGGAAAGAGGGACATGGTCAAATGTGGGGATTTGTTTTTCTTGACTACATATGTTTGTGATGGGAGTTTTGTTTTTCTTGCTTTCTCAATATGGGGGATAGGGCACATGGTAGGGACAGAAGCTAGATTTTTGTTTGAAAATAAAATAAAGTAGAACTAAAAAAAGAAAATAGAATTTCTTAGCTGGAAGGGATCTTAAAAAAGAATGTTGGAGTTGGGAAAGACAATGTTAAAGCAGAAAGGGCCCTTAGAAGATGAAATTTGATTCAAGTCCCAATCCAGGCATCAGCACATTGTGTGCCTCTAGACAAGTCATTTGACATCTCAAAACCTCAATTTTGTTCATTCACAAATAAAACTGTATCTCTAACATGCAAAAAAAAAAGATTTGAGAACCCAAGGAATTTTGGAACAGAAAACATAGAATGTCATCTTGGAGAGGTACTAGAAAGTAGAATATAAAGGGTCTTAATAAAAAAAAAAAGCCCATGGGACATAGATTGTCAAAATTGGAAGGCACCTTACAACATAGAACACTAGAGATGAGAGAGATGTTAAAACTTAAGACAATTAGGACTAAGAAGGATCTTGGGGCGCAGAATGTCAGCAGGAAGGGATCCACAGAATTTCATCAACCTCTTCACTTCCTCACTTTGGAAACTAAGCCTCACAGTGGAGAAGTCATTCATACAAGGTTACATAGCGAGTTATTGGGAGAGTTGGGATGAGCCCAGGTGCTCTGGCTCTCATCTTGATTCTCTGTTGTCAAATGACAAACAGGTTCAATCCTTCCAAAACCGAATCCCTCCTTCCCTGACTTCCCAACAACCTCCGAACCAATGCATCAGCTTCTCTTACCGAGTCTGATAGTCTCTGGATTTTTTCCTGGACAAACTTCCAAGCAGAGGCTCCTGGTTCTAGGCGGATCACCTGC
Source organism: Vombatus ursinus (assembly GCF_900497805.2). NCBI lineage: Eukaryota > Metazoa > Chordata > Mammalia > Diprotodontia > Vombatidae > Vombatus > Vombatus ursinus. The sequence goes on from NW_020954553.1 coordinate 7,114,073, forward strand.
TCTTCTAGTTCTCCAGGGCTTCCAACCTCCGTAGGAGTCTGAATGCAGGCTTCTGGTTCCTCAGAGAGGATTTGAACAGAGGTTCTGGAAAGAGATGGACATTTTATGACCATAAAATGGTCTGGCTCAACCTAACACCCCATTCCAATCCCTTCCCCCATAATCTGGCACTCAACTTCACCTCCCTCCCTCTCTGGAAATCACATTCTCCAATGGATTACAAAATTTGGAGATGAGAAAAACTTCAGAGATGATCTAATCTGACTTCTCATTTTGCCAATGAGGAACCAAGACACAGAGAGCTGAAGATTTGGGCTCTTTCTTAGCTTTGCCCTGTGGAGCTATCCCTGACAATGGGGTAGCCCTTTTACATTCAAAAGACATTTCACATACATGAAAGTAAAATAGAAAGGTCCCATGATCCCAGCTTCTCAGTCACCTGATGTTTCCCTTTGGCCCTGGGGATCAAAAGGCTCCCTTCAATCCTGGAGAGCCTGGGGATCCCTTTCAGCCTGAGGCAACACTATCCCTCAGCCCCTAGGGATTTTAGTATACTCTCCTCCAGCCCAAGGACTTTGAATTCTCTGCCATTAGACCTTGAGAACCCTTATGTCTTCATCTTCTAAGAGCACTAGGGTTACCCTATCAACCTCTGGGAGTTACGAGGTTGCCCCATACCCATACAAGCATTGTTATCCAATGCGACCCTCACCTTTGGGCCAACATTCCTCTGTGGCAGCACTGATCCCTGTGGACTAGGAAGTGGAGAAACTGTTGCTTCAGGTGGAGCAAATGTTTTGGGAAGGAAAGAATAGAATCCAGGCAAGGCAAGGCAGTGAATGAGTGATGAGAGGAGACTATATAAGGAATCTGTCCCACCCACCTTTTGTCTATCATAATCCCTATCTTACCCTCTTGCCCTTTACTCTTAACACCCTTCCTCCTTCCCTACACCTATCACTCACCTTCCCAGATTCCCCAAAGCAGAGTCACCATGTAAAGGTCTATTTTGTTCCAGTTCAGGGTGAGGCCAGAGTGGACACACCTCCACTCACTTTTCTGAACACATAGTCACAGAAGAAGGGCAGGCAATGACAAGGCAGACCTTGGGAAGGAACTCAGAGCTCTTCTCAACCAGCACTCCACAGAATCTGAGCTTCAGAGAAATTAAGAAACTTGCCCAAGGTCACACATCAAATTGGTGACTGGAACTTGACCAGTGAAATAGGCAGTGGTTTTTGCCAATAGGTGGGAGGTGAACCACTTCCAATGCTTAACTGATGTGATATGACTTAAGAGCTAGAGATCATGAATTTAGAGCTGGAAATAACATTTGACATCATCTAGTATAATTTCCCCATTTTACAGCTGGGGAAACTGAGGTCCAGAAAAGTTAATTAACTTGCCCACGCTCACACATGTAATGAGGGGTGAAGCCATATTTCAAATGCACGTCCTTTGCCTCCAAATCCAGTGCTCTTTTTATATATACATATATGTGTCTATTCATCTATATGCACATAAGTGTGTCTACATACAAATGTAGGGAGAAACAGAGACAGAGACAGAGACACAAAGAGAGACTGAGAAACTGAGACAGAGAGATTATTATGTCTGTGTTTTCCAGTTTTCCATCTATAGGAGACCCTTTCCCCTTAAAGTCTCCTTTAGCAGAGTGCCCATCCTTTCATTCTCTGTGCCTCTTCTGTTGGATAAAATAATTTTTCCAATAGCTGTCTGATTTAAGGAGCCTTCCCACAATTGGAGCTGGGAGAGCATCAGTCTTCATCCTCATTTTTCTTTTGCCCATGTGTTCAGAACCTCTAATTAGGTAATACTTTTGCAAGTAGAGCAAACTTTAATTAAAGTACCTACTATGTGCCATTGTCTTTGGAATCACAGATTCAAATACAAAACCAGATAGCTCCTGCCTCCAAGAAATTTGTAGAAGAATGAAAAGGTAGGATGAATTTACACCATCTCACACCAATTTATTTAGTTTTATTTTTTCCTATGTCTATTGAAATCAATCTTGTATTGTGTGGTACAAATCCACCAATCTGGACTTTTCATTTAAATTCTTTGCCTGCTGTGTTCCGGGAAAGATATCGTAGGATCCAGATTGGGGAAAAGCTATAATATATAGTAAAAAGTGAAAAGCCATTAACTTAAACTCTGTGAAAGGTAGAAGCCCAGACATAGTGACCTATTAAAAATCATAACTTAGATAATGAATCATAATTTAGACACCGAGTCATAACTCAGATAATGAGTAAAAGCCAGTAAAAGCCGTAGCAAGAATACAATTACCTGTTTGTGACCATTTTGACCAGTACACAACCCTGTGTTTGGGAATTTACCCAACAACATTGGGTAATCACCTGGATGTCTGGGAATCAGGTTCAATTCTAAATATAAACTAAAATATTAACCAAAACATTAACAAAGCAGGAAAACTCAAAATATCCACCAATCAGCAGTGAAACACCCCATAACTCCTCCTTCCTTTATCTGATTTCTGTGATTACCAGTGGCCTTTCTTGGAGTCTTTAGTGGGGATCCACCGAACTGCCTGACAGCCGCTCTAGATAGCCTCTGTTTATGAATAATTATAATGATTGATTAAACTTCTATAATCTATCGGGAGCTCCTTGGCCTCTTTCTGTGGTATCAAAACACTCCATGGTTATGGGGGAAGTACAAGGTTCCCCAGTCAGGGAAATTCCAGACCTTATAATTGGATTAGTTGGCAGGATTCCCTCACAATATGAAATTGAGAAATTTAAGATTTTATCCTATAGGAATGCTCAAGGCATGGCTGTCTAGTCTTTCTCATGTTCTGCCAACCTGTACTAGGTTTTTCTTTTATATCTGTACTCTGGTCAAGAATATGGCAGCACTAGCTTACATGCCTTATGTACGTACATACCTTAATTAAAAATGCTTTGTTGCTAAAAAAAAAAAATGCTACCCATCATCTGAGCCTTCAGTGAATCATAATCGTTTTGCAGGTGGAGGGTCTTGCCTTGATGTTCATGGCTGCTGACAGATCAGGGTGGTGGTTGCTGATTCACTTGAACATTTAGATGCCATTGTAGGGTTTGTCTCTCAGGGAATAGGGAGGTCCAAGTTAGAGGGAGAGAGACAGGTAGCTGTCTAGATGGTGGAGCAGTCAGAACACACACAACGTTTATCGATTAAGTTCTTATATATTGTCTTATATGGGTGCAGTTCATGATGCCCCAAAACAACTACAATAGTAACATCAAAGATCACTGACCACCATAACAGATATAATAATAATGAAGTTTGAAATATTGCAAGAATTACCAAAATGTGACACAGAGACATGATGTGAGCACATGCTGTTGGAAAAATTGCTCCAATACACTTGCTCGATATAGGGTTGCTACAAACCTTTAATTTGTAAAAAACAAACAAACCAAAAAAAACCTAATATCTTTGAAGTGCATTAAAGCAAAGTGCAAAAAACCCTGAGGTATTCCTGTACTAGGAGGTGAACCTTTGTTTGGAATGCTGACTGTATCTCCCTAAGAAAGATGCGGACATGCCAATTGGACATCTCCTCATTCCCTTTTCTAGGTATTTGTCAGCTCATTCTTATTTCCCTGAGGATGAGTGATTAGACTGGGGATGAATTGGTTGATTCCAGCTGTTGGGGGTCAAAGCCACCTCCCACAAACTAACAGTGGTAACCTTGCCAGATTGATCCAGAGAGCTGAGCATGGTCCGTAAGAGAGAGCACTAAGATGAGATCTCATGATAGGGGAAAGCCTATATAGTAACAAAGCCATTCACAAGGAGCCTTGTCACAAGGCAAATTAATGGTCACCTGGGGACAAAGACATTTCTCAGTTCCACATAGCCTCAACCATGTGTCTTAGACTTAGAGTTAGAAAGCACCTTTGAAACCATTTAAATCAAACCTCTCATTTAAAAATGAAACTAAAGGTCATCGAAAGCCATGAAAAATTCCCCAAAGATAAGTAAACACTAATGTCATCACATAGCTCATTAACAAAAAATTGCTCTATAGTATATCTGGGACATGGAACCATATTAAGTTTCAACTAAAGGTCTAAAGTATCCATGGAAATTAACATCCACAATGTCACATGCATCTAATGGCTTGGCTACTTCCTTTCCTAGATTCATTTTAGTAACAAGTTTTACATTAACTTTTTTTTTGAAGAATAATTACAGTAAATCTGTTCTCTGAATCTACACATATCAGTTTACCTTTTCTTCATTAACAATTTTTTTAAAAGACTTTTCTGGTTCAGATTTCTACCTGAGTATGAGTGCTACTTCATTAGCTTCCTAACTGATTGTATCACCTGTAGGATCCCAACTCTCCCATCCATCTTACCCATTGCTATTTAAATCCATTAAAAATCATTCAACAAGCTTTTATTAAATAGCTATTATGTAACTAGGCACTGTGCAAGGTAGGTGATGGTGATATAAAAACCAAAATGAAACTTCCTGCCCTGAAGAAATTTTTGTTCTTTGGGGGAGACAACATCTACATTAATACACATATATACGTAAATGAGAGGTCCTTGAAAGCTTAGGACATTATCATAAAAAAGGGATGAAAAAAGTAAATGAGAACAGTGTCCTAGTGTTTGATTAATCCAAAGATCCCAGAAATTGGCATAAGAACTCACCATCTGACAGAAATTGATGGTAAGACCAGAAAGTAGTCGGAAAGAAAATAGTTATAGATCAACATGTTTAATTAATATACAAAGATAAAGTGCAAGTGGTTACATCATTTAGACATTGAGGATGACACCAAGTGAACTGGAGGACCAAGGAAGAAATTGCCTTTCATATCTATGGATGAGGAAGAATTCACAACTAAACAAAGGATACAGAGGATCACAGAAGGTAAAATGTACAATTTTGATTATATGAAATTTTAAAAGTTTTACTTAAAAAAATCAATGCAATTAAAATGAGAAGAGAAGTAATTAACTGGGGAAATATTTATAGCAAGTTTCTCTGGAAAAAATCATCCTCCTTCCTTCCTTCTTTCCTTCCTTCCTTCCTTCCTTCCTTCCTTTCCTCCTTCCTTCCTTCCTTCCTTCCTTCCTTCCTTCCTTCCTTCCTTCCTTCCTTCCTTCCTTCCAGCTTCTAGCCTTGTCTGAAGCCTATAGAGGAATAACCAGGCTAGGAATTCTAAACCAAAAGACCCAAAATTCTAGACCAAGAGGGAGTCTTCTGTCACTCTCAATAGCCTAAACTGTCCCTGAGATCCTGGAATAACACAATGCTCAAACCCCAAGAAAGCAGCATCAGGACCAGCCCAGACCTTCCTACCAGAAATGCACAAAGTCACCCCTAACATCAAGTCTGAAGTCAGAAAGTAGTCATAAGAATGAGAAAACAATAAAAGAATTCTACCATATAAAATTATTTCAGTAACAGGGCCACAAGACATAAACCCAGAAAAGAGAATGACTCCAAACAAAACATTTATAAACAAAGCTTCAAAAAAAAAAAAAACACACACAGTCAAGGCAAAAATTCAACTAAAATTCCTAGGAGAGATGAAGCAAGAATTAAAGAGTCGAAATGTTTTTTTTAATTAAATCAAGGTTCTAGAGTGCAAAAAGGAAGAGAATTGAGTGCTATGAAGGAAAGAATTTTTTTTTTGTTTAGGCAACTGGGGTTAAGTGACTTACCCAGGGTCACACAGCTATTAAGTGTCAAGTATTTGGTCTGAGGTCAGATTTGAACTGAGGTCCTCCTAACTTCAGGGCTGGTGCTGTATCCACTGCACCACCTAGCTGCCCCTGAAGGAAAGAATTTGAAAGGGAATGAACATCTTGGCACAAGAGGTACAGAACTTTGCTCAAGCAACAAAATCCTTCAAAATTAAAATGGATCCAATGTAAGCCAATGATTCCATGAGACACCAATAAATTCTACAACAAAACCAAAAGATGGAAAAATAGAAGAAAACATAAGGTATCTCATAGCAAAAATAACTCACTTGGAAAACAAATTGAGGAGAAAAAATTAAGAATCATTGGACTACCTGAAAGCCATGACCAAAAAAGGAGCATAGATGTCCTATTTCCAGAAATCTTAAAAGAAAACTGCCCAGATGTTTTAGAACTAGAGGGCAAGGAGGAAATAAAATCCAGAGCTCCCATGTAAAGAATACTACTACTACTACCACTACTACTACTACTACTACTACTACTAATAATAATAATAATAATAATAATACTGTAAGCAGCCAGAAATCAAAAGTTCAAGCACTAAAGACTCACAGTCAGGATCACTCATGATTTAGCAAACTTCATCACAAAGAGGCAGAGAGTTTGGAATATGATATTTTAGATAAGCTTGCAGCCAAGAATAATTTACTGAGAAAATTGAGTATAATTCTACAGGGGGAAAATGGATGTTTAGTGAAATAGTGGACTTCCAAGTACTTCTAATGAAAAGATTAGAGCTGGGTAGAAAAATTGAAGTTCTAACAGAGGCGTTAAGAGAAACCTAAAAAAGTAAACATGAATAAACAATCATAAGGAATTAAACGGAGATAAATTACTTACATTTGAATATGGGGGGGCAATATATGTGTCCCTTCTGAACCTTATTATCATCAGGGATCATAGGGGGAGTCTAATTAAACAAGGGTTTCTCTTATCTTCTGATGATCTTAAGAGAAGAATGGTAAAAGAAAAGAGTAGTACACTGACGGGGGAAGGGAAAGGAGGTTAAGGAAAACTATCTCCCATAATCAGAGCGTGATGGTTGCCATGTATACAAACAAGGAGGAAGGTTTGGGGAGTGGAGCAACTGAAATCTAAACCTCACTCTCATCCAAACTGATCAAAGGAAGGAAGAACATACACACACACACACACACACACACACACAGAGACACACAGACACACACACACACAGACACACACAGACACAGACGCACAGACACACAGACACACACACACAGACACACACACACACACACAGACACACAGACACACACACACAGACACAGACACACACAGACACACACACACAGACACACAGACACACACACACAGACACACAGACACACAGGCACACAGACACACACACAGACACACACGCACAGACACACAGACACACAGACACAGACACACAGACACAGACAGACACACAGACACACAGACACAGACACACACAGACACACAGACACACAAACACACACAGACACAGACAGACAGAGAGACAGACACACAGATACACACACACAGAGACACACAGACACACACACACGTATAGAAATACATTTTACTCAAGAGGAAAACAGGAAGGAAAGAGAAGTGAGAAGGATGAATTGGGGGGAGGGAATAAGTCTTAAGCAAAACAAATTCCAAGGATGTACAAAAATATTTGTAGCTCTTTTTGAGGTGATAAAGAATGGAAATCCGAGTGGGTGCCCATCAGTTGGGAAATGGCTGAACAAGTTATGGCATATGAATGTGATGTAATGCGATTGTGCTGTAAAAAATGATGAATAAGATGATTTCAGACAAACCTGGAAATACTTGACCTGATACAAAATGAACTAAAAAGAACTAAGAGGACAATGTGTACAATAACAGCAATATGAAAACAAAAGAAAGCTTTGAAGAATTCTGATCAGAGTAATGAGCAACCCTAACTAGAGTAGTAATAAGGAAACATGCGACACATCTCCTGACAAAGAAGTGCAAAAGAATGAGATATATTTTTTAGGACACCGCCAATCTGAAGCTTGTTTTGTTTGACTATGCGTATTTGTCACAGCTTTTGTTTTTTTTTTTCATTCTCATTGTGTGGGAGGGTTGGGATGGGAGGGACAGAAGGATTTTTGTGGATTGGAAAAAATATTATTTTTAACAAGTTTTATGGAAGTTCAGGAGCACAGTGAATAGATTACTGGGTCTGAAGTCAAGAAGGCCTGAGTTTACATCTAGCCTCAGACACTTAACTACATCTATGAGCCTTGGCAAATCACTTAACCTCTGTCTGCTTCAGTTTCCTCATCCGTAAAATGGAGATCATAATAGTAACTCCCTACCTACCAGAATTTTTGTGAGAATAAAATGAGAAATATTTGTAAAGTGCTAAGTAGATACTAGTTATTATTATTAAGAGCCATTCCCCAGCTGACAAATGGCCAAAGCATATGTACAGGCAGTTTTCAGAAGGAAACAATCTGAACTATCAATAATCAACTAGTTAGTCAATAAGCATTTATTAAATGCCTACCAAGTGCCAGACACTTCGTTAAGCTCTGGGAATACAAAAAGAGGCAAAAGGCAATCCCTGCCTTCAAGGAGCTCTCAATCTAATGGAGGAGACAACAAGCAAACAAATATGTGCGAATAAGCTATCTATAAGATAAATAGGAAATAATTAACAGAGAAAAGGCATTACAACTAAGAAAGTTTGGGAGGGTGAGGCTTCCTGGAGAAGATGAGATTTTAGCTGGGACTTGAAAGAAGCCAGGGAAGCTAAGAGGCAGAGATAAGGAGGAAAATCATTCAGGGTTTGGGGGAACAGCCAGAGAAAATGCCTGGAGCTAAGAGATGGAATGTATTGTTTGTCAAACAGCAAGGATATCAATGTCACTGAACTGAAGAGTAGTCATGTGAAAAAAAGTGATCCAAATCACTAGTAATTAACGACATGCGACCAAATTAAAGCAACCCTCAGATTCTACCTCACACCCACATTGGCAAAGTTAACAAAAGAGGAAAATGAGAAATGTTAGAGGGATTTTGGGAAAGCAGACACATTAATGTACTGGTTATGGAGTTGTGAACTGAGCAATAAAATGAATTCTGTTGAGATTCTCAGTATGGATTCTCAATGATTCCGTAAGGAAATAAGAAATATGAGTGTAGCAATGTAAGATGGTGCAGTGGATAAAGCACTGGGACTGGAGTCAGGAAGATTCATCTTCCTGAGTTCAAATCTGGCCTCATACACTCACTGGCTGTGTGATCCTGGGCAAGTCACTTACCCCTGTTTGCCTCAGTTTCCTAAAAGTGAACTGGAGAAGGAAGAGACAAACCAGAGTCAGACATGATTGAAGTGACTGAACCACATTAAGGGAATGTTGTGGTGATCAATGCTATTCAATAACTCCTTTTCTGCCCTTTACCCTTCTACCGATTCATGGTCCAGGTGAGTTTTTCCAGTATTAACATTCCTTGTCCATTCTGGGAAGTAATATAAAAAGGCATTGAATTCTCTTTAACTTTTTGTTAGCTCTGAGGCAGTCACTAGCCTTCTATCTATATGTCCAATTTTACTCTCATCATCCTACCTCTGACTGTCCAGGAATGGATCTCCTTGATTTGGTTGCTGTCTTTCATTCTCGAAGAGGTGTAAAATGACACCACTATGTTGAAGCCAAGGTACACTGCGTCTAGCTGTGGCTGATCAAACCAATATGAGCTCGGAAAGCTCTATCACAGGTTAGGCACAAATAGCCCATATTTCCTATTCCTTTTGTTTCTAAGAAACTTACTGTCTCAGCTGTTTTTCTGAAACTGACCAATAAAAACCATCTTTAGAGTTGCATGTGTCCCCTACCGAGAATTGAAAACCTTCTTGTGACAAAAAAGAAAAATGGTTAAAAACAACTGACAATGTCTATGTCTGACAAAATATGAAACATTCTGCCAAAGTAGTGTTCTGTCTCTCTGCCAAGAAAAGTTTAATATCTTTTGCTATGTGTTCTCTGATATCATTATTGATTCATCAGGTACTTGATGTTTGCTCTCCTTTAGATGAACTTGTCATCTAAAGAGGATTTTTGTAATTGTTGTGGGAAAATTGAGGCAATTACTTTTAATTTTTATAAAATAAATTTGTATTGGTGTCTTTTTTAATATCATCCCACATTTCTCAATATATTTCTGCATCTCCTCCCTTCCGAAAGAGCCATCAAAGAATAACAACAAAAAATAAAAAAGAAAGGGGAATAGGTTCAGCAAAACTAACTAGCCTATCTAAAGAGTAGAATCTTATGTACAATGTTCTACATCTACAATTCCCCACCTCTGCAAAGAAGAGAGAGATGCTTCCTAATATCCCTTCTGTTGAACCAAACTTTGTCATTATAATTTCACATTGGTCAGTTTCAATTTGCGTTGTTGCAGTCATGATATATAGTGTTTTCCTGGTTCTGCTTATGTCGATTTGCATTAGTTCATATAAGTCTTCCTATGCACCTCTGTATTTATCATATTCATTATTTCTTACAGCATAGTACAATTTTCACTGCATTCATATACTATAGTTGTTTATTCATTTACACTGTTGTAGTCATTGCATATATTGTTTTTCTGGTACTGCTTATTTCTGCACCAATTCATGCAAATCTTTCCATGCTTCTCTCAGTTCTTTGTCATTTATTACTGCACAATAATATTTCACAATTTACAAATACCTACATGAGGTCTCTTGACCGGTCCCTCTTCTTCACTCCCACTGCCAAAATCCTAACTGAATCCCTCAACCCTTCTAGTCTACACTATTATAGTAGCCTCTTAATTGACCTCCTGCCTTCAGCTTCCTCCAATCCATCCTATAAATGTTTTCAAAATATCTTCCTAAGCACTTAGCACAGTGCCTAGCACATGGTAGGTGCTTCATAAATGGTTGTTTATTAACTGATTGGTTCTAAGGCACAAGTCTGGTCACATCATTTTTCTGCTTGAAAACGTCAGTGGCTCCCCATAACCTACTAATTAATACACTCGTGATTCTAGTGTAAAACACTCCCCCCTATAATCTGATTCTAACCTATCTTTTCAGCCCTAACCCTTCCCTCCTTCATGTACTCTATATTCCAACCAAAATTCCCTTTTCCTTATCCCCCAATTCATTCCTAGTCTTGTCTTCCTCTTTCTTCTTTGTACCGTTACTCCCAGTACCCCAAGAATACATATGCCAGTTCAATCATATACTGCAGTCACTCCTTTCTGTCAAGGCTCAACTTGAATACCACCTCCTCCCAGAAGCCTTTTCAGATTTCTCTACCCCTGCACTCCCCCCACCACACAATTTTCCTGACCCTTCTCCACTTACTTTATTCACTCTTATGTTATAGTTACCTGTGCTGTGTCTCCTTCATCTCTATTCCTAATTAGATTGTACAATCCTTGATAGTGGGGGTTGTGTCATATCTATATTTGTACAACCAGAATCAAGCAGAGACCATTGCATCTAACAGACGCTTAATAATATTGAATTAGAGAATCATTGAATGTTGGAGCCTTGTACTTGCTAAGTCCTTAAGCAAGTAACTAATTCTACCAATCCTATTTCTTTCTTTGTAGAATGGAAGTAATAGTCCCTTCATTGTTATTTTCTTTTTTAAATAAATTTCTCTCTTTTTTAATGAGCAAATCTTTACTTTCTCTCTTCACCTCCCCATTTCTTCCCCTGGGGAAAAAGGAAGAGCAAAACCCTTGTAACAGATATGAATAGTCAAACAAAACAAATTCACACATTGATCAGAGACAAAAATCTATGCTTCATTCTGCACTATAAGATATGTCTACTCATATCAAAAAAAATCTACTAGGATCAAATGAGATAATATTTGTAAAGCCCTTAGCATAGTATCTGATATCTAATGGGTGCTTAATAAATGCTTGTTCCCTCCCTCTCCCCACTGGTAGCCCTCAGATCTTCTTCACAAGAACTGCTTCCCTTATTCTATTCTTGTGCAGCTTGTTTCTTGAAACCAAGTGTTAGACTTGGCTTTTACTTCTGCTAAATTTCATATAATCAGTTTGCCTCACCTTTTGAACCTGTTGGGATTATTTTGGTATTGCTCATATTTGGGTAGTGCCAACATAATTAAAATGACAACACTACCTAAATTAACTTACAGTTTGACTACTATGCCAGTCAAATTACCGAGGAAATATTTTTAAAAACTAGAAAAAGTAATGGAAATTATTTTGAAAAACAAAATTCTAGAGTATCAAGGGAAATAATAAGGAAAAATTTTCAATGAAGAGGTACACAGGATTACCAGTGTTCAAACTATATCTTAAAGCATTATTCATCAAAACTATTTGGTACTGACTCAAAAATGATAAAACAGATCAGAGGAATAGAGGAAACAATCAAGAAAGAGAAGACATTGAAAACAAACCAAAATATATACATATTGTAGGCAAAGAAGGGAACATATCTCTTCTTGACAATAATTGGTAAAAAAAAATTGGAAAGAAATGTGGCAGAAATTAGGATTAGAACAATATCTTGCATCATATGCCATAAGCCCCAAATTTATTTAAGAATTCCAAATAAAAGATTATGCCATTAAAAATTCCTAAGTAATGGAACCTTTCACAGCCTCCAGGATAAAATGTAAAGTTCTCTGGCATTTAAAGCATTTCAAAACCTGAGTTCTGATAGAGAATGGTGTGGCATCTTAGGCAAACTTCTTCGAAATTTTGACATTGAGACAGTAATGGGGAAATATCCAACAACATACACATAGAGTATGAGCATTGCTTGTCCAAGAAATGAGACAGTTTAATAAATAAGTACACACTATAAGAGAATCATGTTAACAACCAGAAAGTCATCAAGGGATTTGTTGTAGTATCTACAGAACTAGAAAAGGTGGCAAAAAGTGTTCTGACAAGGAAAATTTCAGGGATGTAGATGGAAAAATCCTAACCAAGCTTCAAATCCCTTGGCAGCTACATGAATGATTTCTTTTGCAGGTTAAAATTCTTAGAGACATAGGATCAAACTTGAACACCACCAGTCTTCTGACTCTCAGGCTTTTTCTTCACTCAAGCTTTCTTATCTGGAACAGTAGAACTTTGCCAGGAAATGTGTTCTCCCCAATTAACTGCTTGATTTTGACTATGAAGTTATGGATGACAAAGAATACTTCTGAAGATGATGCCCAAATTCATGGATTGTTTCTAGATAGAATGTCCTGGAATTGAAAGGCGAAGAAACTAGGAGAATCTTATCCCAAAATTCTTTATGATAGAGTTCCTATAATTGTAAGCAGTCAGATATACCACAACGACCCAGCTCCAGTACATCATACAAGTAAGCAGAGATGAATGGTATCGACTACCAGTCATTCTACTAACCTTGTGATTACTATCATCCTCCTATCGGATTAAACCCTCAAAACATTGAATTGGAAAGGGATGTGACATTGTTGTGTCAGTTTAGTTCATATCTATAAAGTGCCATTTTCCTGTAGAAATGCCCTCTACTCTCCACATTAGGTTGAGAGAAGGTAGACTTACTTTTAAAAATTAATCTTTAAAATTTTTTAAAAAGTAATTTGACTAGATTTATATATGATTATGATTTACATGTAATTATATAATCAAACACAAAATATTTTAAAATTCATACTACAGTTATATATAGACAGATTTTTTGAAATAAAACATGATAGAAACAAAAACAAACAAACCTGAGTTCTTCATACATTACAGACTCCTTTCTCCTTACTTCTCTCCATACTCACTAGAACAGTTATTTAAAAAGGACACTTTTCCTAATCAACAAATCAGAATCAGTTGTGTATGACTCTTTGTGATCTCATTTGGGAATTTTTTGGCAAAGATATTGAAGTGGTTCACCATTTCCTTATCCAATACATTTTACAGATGAGGAAACTGAGGCAAAGAGGGTTAAGTGACTTGTCCAGGGTCACACAGTTAGTATCTGAGGATGGATTTGAACTCATGAAAATGAGTCTTCCTGACTCCAGGCCCAACACTCTATCCACTGCCTCCTGGTTGTCCCATTTATTAAGCACCTACCATGTGCCAAGCACTGTACTAACCAATGGGGATACCTTTACAGTGACTGTCTCCCATACTTGGAATACTCTGTTTCATCATGTTCATCTCTTAGTCTCCTCAGCTTTTTCAAGACTCAGTTCACACCCTATCTTTTGTGAGAGGCCTCACCCAGCTCACTCAGCTGCTACTTCCTTCTTTTTCCAGATCGCCTTCCATCTATGTAGATATCTTCTATATTCCTAGGTATTTACATGTTGTCTCCCCCACTAGAATGTATAATCCTTGAAAGCAGGAACCATTTTTGCTATTCTTCAGTGCTTAGCCCTCTAACTAAGCACTTCCTAGCCCCTCACTAATGCTTGTTGACTAAGTAACTGACAAGGAAGAGAATTCTTAACTGAACAAAAGATGAAAGGCATTATAGGAAATAAAGTAAACAATTCTGACTACATAAAACTAAAAAAAAATTTTGCACAAATAAATAAATCAATCAGGGCAGAATTAGAACAGACATGTTAGAAAGGGAAAATATTTACATCAACTATCACTGATATCCAAAATGTAGAGTAATGTTATGGGAATTTTTTATTTCCTTTTATTCTTCCTGCATCTTTTGGAAACCCTTAGAGTTACCTGAACCATTCCATGTAGTCAGCACCACACAATATTAGGTCCCCAAGGAGGTGATATTTCTTCTCTAAAGAGGTAGATGAGGGAAGCTGGAGTATTTTACTATACTAGCTCTCCTTACAACTCTGTTACCTGGAGGAAGGCAGCTGGCACCTAGCAGCCTATGATAGAGCACAGGTATCTGAACAAAATAGTCATGCCCAACACTACAGATGTTCTGGGTCTCTTCATTGCTATAGGCCATGTGGCACAGGCTCAGGGTGAATGGTATGGGGTTATCAACTTTGTCAATGCTTTTTTTTCTCCATTTCTGTGGATGAGACTATTCAAAAACACTTTGCTCTCACTTAAGGAAGTGTCCAATATACCTTCACTATCCTTGTTTAAAATTACCTGAACTCTCCCTCATAAGGCTACATGATGGTGGACAGAGATCTGAAAGAAGCCTACCAGACAGTGGCCCATTTGAAGGATAAGAGGTGAAAAATCAACCCTAAAATAATCCAAGGTTCAATCCACTCAGTCAAGTTTTTGTGAATACAATGGGTGGGGAAACCACAGAGAATTCCAGTCATAATCTGGAGCATGCTACTGATATTTGCTTCTCCGTACTCTAAGAAGAAGTCTAGGAACCTATTAGATTCTTCAGATTTTGGACAACTCACATTCCTTACCTGGGTTTCATGAAAGTCCATATTTGCTGAGTCACCCACAAGTCTGCCTCTTACAAGTGGGGTCCAGAACAAGCTTTAGCCCTAGAAGATATAAGGCAGGTTGTCCAGTAGTTTCTCCCCTCGGTCCTTTAGCACTCTGAAAAGTCCATATTTCTGGATGTCTCTATGCATAAAGAGCAAGCAGAGTGGAGTTTTTAACAGGCAGCAAAAAGTGGCCAGAATAAGAGACTATTAGGTTTCTAGAGCGCCAAGTTCCCCAAAGCAGCCATTTCCACTTTTGAATTTTTGTTGTTATTGTTGTTGTTTAGTTGTTTCAATTGTGTCTAACTCTTCATGACCCCATTTAAGATTTTCTTGGTAAAGATACTGGAGTGGTTTGCCATTTCCTTCTCTAGCTCATTTTTACAAATGAGGAAATGGAGGCAAATAGAGTTAAGTGACTTGCCCAGGGTTATATAGGTAGTAAGTATATGAGGCCAGATTTGAGCTCAGGAAAAGGAGTCTTCCTGACTCCAGGCCTGGCACTCTATCCACTGTGCCATCCAGTGGTTCCACCTTTGAAAAGCAGTTATTATTCAATTATCTCATTTCCCATCTGACTGCAGTCATTGTGGACCTCTTTGAATTCTCTGGAAGCACTCATTTGGGACTTCACTGGCTCTTCCATCAGCATAGGATGTCTTCTTCTCTCCTTCCCCTTCCTCTCCCCTTTAGCTTTCTTTTGTTTTCTTCTTTCATTAGATCTTAAGCTCCTTGAAGTCAAAGACTATCTTTCTTTTCATATTTGTATGCCCAGCCTCTTGCATGCAATTTATCTGCCACTTATCTAAGTCGATACTGAGATTCTCTCAATACCACCACCTACTCAATATTCCCTGGATCACCCACCCTTCTCTAAGAGCCATATTAGGGGAATGTCACTAAATCTTTATCTCCTTAGGAAGCTCTATGGAGAGGTTGTCTAAATAAGAACTAAAGAAGTACTTCCTCTTGTCCCTATTCCAGGGAATCAAAATTATCACCACATCAGTTAGAGGATCCCCTTTATTTCAAGTAAATACACATTCATCATAATTATATAACAACAATTTCCCCCATATTGTTATAAAGCAAGATGCCTCCCCAAAATGCTACCCTTCAGTCTACCACGTCTGTTCTAGGAATGAGTTGTTGGAACTATCCTAGAAGAAAGGAAGCCAGTCACCTCAGGGGGATCTGAGCTACTTCTCCAAGGTATGTGGAGTCATCTGAGGGGGCCAGTAGAAAAGGCAGGATTCCAGGGTCTGGAATGAAGGCCTCAGGCTCTGGAATAGTCACCACTTATTTGTAAAGGGCACTAACACCAGAGGGACCCAGGCAAGTATGATTTTAATATTCCATTTCCATTTAGCAATAGAAGTTTATGACCCTTAGACCCTTTATTTCAGATGATCCTGAAGCATGATGAATTGTTGACTGGGCCAGAATTGTCATAATTTATGCTGTGTCCCCAACATTCCTCGTGCAGCTCTGGTTCATCATCACTGCCTTGTATTAAGAGACCTACTTGAACTAGATTATTGAGATTGGAAACTCAGATTTTCCAAAGCAGGGAGGGGAAGAAAAAGTACAGAATTTCTCATTTTTTGTCTTCCTCCACATTTTGTCTCTTTTTCTTTTTTGGTAACTCTTGCTATTGACTGTTTCGAGAGAATGGTTCTAGTAAAAGCCCCAAAACAGCTCAATGGAAGAAGGTCCTCCATAAGATCCTTGAGCCTTTTCACCATAGGGATGGAATGCTGCATGGCCAGGGTTCCTTCACTTTTTACAATAGAGATTAGTTTTTCCTAAAAGGCAACAAAGCTGTCCTTACATTTAAATTGAATCCTGCCTCCCTTGATGGCAACTTGGTCACCTCAGAGCACAAAAAGCCCCACCCATATGGAGCTGGAGTCTCTCTAACTTGGTGGATTCCTAAAAAACCATGTGATTTACCATACTGGAGTCACACATTTCCATATGGAGAAGAGTGGGGCTGTTCCAGAGAAATTAAATACAATTATGTCCTTATTGCATATCATTCCTGTATTAGTGCAAAGTAAACTCCATTTTTAAAAACTGTTCAGTGACTTTTGAGTGCCTCATTTTATCCAGACAGGGTATTGGTGGTAAGCCCACCCCTAACATAGGCTACATGTTGATCTTAGATATGGAGGTTCAGATAGCTCTCCCTTTATTACATTGTCTCTCTTTTCTCAACAGAAAGCAGGAAGGAAGGAAGGAAGGAAGGAAGGAATCAGATCAAGTTATAGGCTCAGAATGACTAGCACCTTTTGAATGCATCCTGATTCCAGCTACAGAACCAATAAAAAGCTGTCTCTTCACCATATGGTTAACAGACCAGTTACAAAATACTTCTTATGCTCCAAAATCCACACAAAGATCATATAGGTAATCTCTGTGAGTTATCATGAGATATGTGCTCATTGACCAGTCCCCAATTCCACTTATTTATCATGTTTTGACAGTGGACCTTATTTTCTTTACACCACAATTTCCTCAAGTGTAAAGCTAAGGGATTGCTTATATATATAATATATTATATATAATATATTATATATAATATATATATAATATATTATATATAATTTCTGAAGTCTCTTAAGTTTTAAAATGCTCCATCTTACTAAGACTAGGGAGATGTAGTGCCTCCCTTCATGCACAGGCATGAGTACAGCGTGGATTGACACAGAGTTTGGGTCCAGTAGCAGCAAGGCCTGCTGATGTCAATTTCTGCTCTCAGTTCAAACCTGAAGGATAAGAATACCTAGTTTAGTCAACAATGAGACAACAAGGTCAACAATGAGATATTTCTATATAATAGGAACCGTGAATCTTGGCATATTAACCCCACTATGGCCCAGTATTCGAACTATGTTTTTCTGCTCATATTCCCAACCTTTTACCAGAAGAAATGACCTTGAGGAACGAGTTGAAAAGATTTTGAACATAAGATTAATATATTATTAAATGAATATATTTTAATATACTTGAAGATGTTCAACAACCCTATCTGATAACTTTACATGGTAATTAAAGGAACTTTTAAATAAGATTCTGCTTTATTATGGTTTAATATCTGGATAGAAACTCTTTAAACATTTTTTCAATAGCATTTTTCTCTGTGAGACATTACTAGTCTCCTAACCTGTTTTCTATTCCAATCTACTTTATAGATGGCACATATCTCTTGAGTAGATCAAACTCACTATCTTAGAACAATAAGACATTCTTCATGTCAAGTTTTAAAGGGTAAGTAATAAAATGGTAGTGGCTTAGTATTTCACATTCATTTCTCCAGTAATCCAATAGATATGATTTATAATTTGAGAGTCTCACTATATCTCTCCCTCCCCTCTTTTTGGTTAAAAAAAATAAAACAATCAATTTGATTACTAATTTAAAACAAACATCACTAAAAACATGCCTCATTCCTTACCTAATCTCATTGTTCAAGAATACCATTGTTTAGGACTGCTATGACATACAACAGAACACATTGTGGCACCACCCACATGTACCCAGAAGAATGTCCCCAAGCTATAATTTGGGATAAATTAAAATGGTTTGCCAAGATCCTAGAGCACATCAATAATCATCTCTCCTCAGATCACAATGGAGATGCTGCAGGGTTATGTGTCCAAGAGCCCTAGAAATAGCAGTGCCTCCTAGACCACTAGTCTTGCTTTTACCCAAACTCCCACAGCCATCATGAAGAGGAATAATCCCTGTGGAAAACAGACCTGCCATCCTTACCACCACCAATACCAAACACTGACCAACTGCCATTGGTAGGCAAGTAAGTTCAAAAGTTCCCGGAACAGTAATGCCTCCCAGACCACTGACCCTGTTTCTAGCCAACATCCTAGCACTATCATCCAAAGTAGCAACGCTTGTAGATAAGGGACCATCCACCCCCTCGCCCCCCAACAACTGGCAATAACCTATCAATTGCCATCCACAAGACAGGTAAGCTAGCCCAGAAAGATCAACAAGACACCCCAAGGTAGAGAGAGGTGGTATGTGCTAAGCAAGTCAATCCACTGCCACCACCTTGATCACCACCTCCCCTCAGACCATGATGGAAACATTGGAATTCTGAACCCAAAAGCCCAAAGAATGGCAACACCTTCCTTTCTCCCAAGCCACTGGCCCTATTTTCAACCCAGCTCCTCCAACACTCATACAAGGAATCATTCATTATGGAAGTGTGACCTGATAACTCCTTCTGCAGATACTATAGCCCTTGCATCCTAAGCAGCAACAAGTACTGAAGACCTCAAAAAGAAAATGTTTGCACATAAGTCTTGTGAAATGGTTCAATAGCAGAAGAAGATAGGGTTTTGTCAGTGGAAATGGCATTAAAGAAAATGCATTGTCATCTGCTTTGTCATTGCACCCAAGAACCATGAGATCTTCCCACTTTACTTGCAACTGAAACTTCCCATATGTATTGTCTCTTCCCTTTATAATATGAGCTCCTTAAGATCAGACACTGTCTTGCTTTTCTGTTTGTCTCCTACTATGTAAGGGGGAAGTTTCAGAGTGGAAAAATCCTACTCAGGTCCAGCACTTTGTATCATGGTTTATATCCTATTAATTGTTTGCCTTTAATGCATAAAAACTCCGTCTCTCCCTGTATTCAGGATCCAGTGCCAAGCTGAGGAAGGCCTGGTACACTCAATTTGTTGTGCAATTGGTATGCCTTCCTTAATAAATCAATATGCTCAAAAGCTTAGTTTCCTCAGTCATTGCAGATTCCACCCACCCATTTCAGATTGTTCTAAGATAGTGAGTTTGATCTACTCAAGAGACATGTGCCATCTATAAAGTAGATTGGAATAGAAAACAGATTAGGAGACTAGTAATGTCTCACAGACAAAAATGCTATTGAAAAAAGGTTTAAAGAGTTTCTATCCAGATATTAAACCATAATAAAGCAGAATCTTATTTAATTACCAGATTACCAGAAAATGGCTGATACTTCACCTTCTTCTTGCTTGCCACTCTAGGCCAACAGCTTGAGTTAAATGTCTTGTTTGCTAGGACATTCTCTTCATATTTGTAAACTAGGTCCTGAGAACTGCTGCGTTCATTGTTAAGAGGAACTAAGAGGACTCAACCGTCTTCTAGGGTTATTTTTATTTATTTATTTATTTATTTATTTAGGCAATTGGGGTTAAGTAACTTGCCCAGGGTCACACAGCTAGTTAATACATACCTGAGAAGAAACAACACATTCACATGGGGGGGAATTTCTCTTCTAGAGTTAATAATAATAGTCAATAATTGCCCCTGTCACATAAGCTAGAGATTTTTCTAGGTTATATGTTCTTTTTCTGTGAACAATTCAAACTGTTTTAAAGGTAGAAAAGTGAGCCAACCTACTTAAAACCCTTTAAGGTAGCCAAAACCAATCCTTCCTTCCCATGCAGGAACATAGCCTAGCAGCCACAGAGCTGTGTTGCTGTCCATGGCCCCAGTGCTGAACCATGAAGCTAATCCTGGCCATATTTCTTTCTCCTTGAGAAAGCATTGTAATTTGACATCTTTACATGAAGGTGAGGAAAATTGGCCTATTCCAGCAAAGGTGTTCACTAGCATACAGTGTGACTGCTGGTGTTTTTGTAACCTCCTACTGTTGGTTGCCCTTTTCCCTAAGTTTGATTGTTCTATACGCTAAAGCACTCTATGTCTCAAAGACTCAGAACCCATCACTCTCTGACCATGGATCTGCCTTTTAGTCCTTCTTTTGAAGAATTGGCTAGTAATAATGGCTATTCCAATTATTCTTTGTGCTCCCTTAATACATGTAGGGTTCTCTTAGAATGTGAAAATGGCTGATTACTTCACCTTCTTCATGCTTACCAATCTAGGCCAACAGCTTGAGTTAAATGTCTTGTTTGCTAGGACATTCTCTTCAAATTCATAAACTAGGTCCTGAGAACTGCTGTGTTCTTTATTAAGAGGAACTAAGAGGACTCAAACATCTTCTAGGGCTATTTTTATTTTTATTTATTTTTTTTTTAGGCAATTAGGGTTAAGTGACTTGCCCAGGGTCACACAGCTAGTAAGTGTCAAGTGTTTGGTCTGAGGCTGGATTTGAACTCAGGTCCTCCTGACTTCAGTGCCGGTGCTCTATCTACTGTGCCACCTATCTGCCCCTTAGGTTTATTTTTAATTGAGACTTTGGTGCTAGAGTGTGGCAAAAATTTTATTTTAAAGATTATTATTGATATATTTTGTTTTTCTATAACCTTTACTTCCAAATATATCCCTCCACTATTATGCACTCAGAGAGTCATCCCTTATGAAAATGAAGAAAAAAGGAGAATAAATCAGGGCAGCAAAACTAACCAACACATCAACCAAGTCTGATAGTATGTAAAGCATTCCACACATATGGTCCCCTACTTCTCTTCAAATAAGGAAAGGAGATAGCTTCTCATGTCTTTTTATTAGGCTCATAATAGAACTAACAAATATTTAACTGCTACAATGTTTCCTAATGCATCCATTCACTATAGTTTTTAATGACATTTTCTGATGTAGTTTCTGATGAGTTTCTAGTTTTTAATTTTGTGTATAATAAGCTTAGTGAGAAATAATATATATTTGTATTTATGCATATGTATATATACTCTGAGAAATATAAATAAATCAATATTTCTTGTGATGGAATAAATATATATGTATATACATTTTACAACACTATTATTAATAAATAAGACCTTCTTCATGTCTTAGTATTTAGGAAGTTTATTTCTCCCCTTCTGTGGAATCTGAGTTAGCATTTCATATGTAGAATCTCAAAGTTGGAAAGACTGTAAGTATCTCTTTCAGGTTTTTAATTCCTCACTTGAGACAATAACCCAAAGCCAGTCTCTTGGCATTTGCCAAATAACTGAATATATTTTGCAAGCGTTAATCATGCTTTCCTTTTTGCTTTCATTGATAGGGTCAGTCAAGAAGGTCTTCCCAATAGACAAGTAGCCAAAGAATATGAGAAACAGTTCCCTCAAAATAATTGCAAACTATTAACAACCAAATATAAGAACACTCCAGATCACTAGTAATAAGAGAAATACACATCAAAAAAACCCTGAGATTTCACTCTATATACTACAAATTGGAAAAGGTGATAAAAATGAGAATAGTCAACAATGGAGAGATCATGGAAAGATAGGCGCACCAGTGCATTGTTGTTGGAGCTATGAATTAGTAAAACCATTTTGGAATATAATTTGGAATTATACAAACAAAATGAATATAATGTCCATACCATTTGACCCAAAGTTTCCACTTATAAGCTTGCACCCAAATTGATAAGAAGAGAGTCCCCATATCCAACAAAATGTTTATAAGAACACTTTTGGTGATGGCAAAGAAAGGGCAGCAAAGTAGATGCCCACTGACTAGGCAATGACTAAACAAATTGTGGTACATGAATATAATGGAATATTACTGTGATGAACATGATGAATCCAAAGGAGCATGGAATGCACATATTAAGGAGATCTAAGGTAACCTTTGAGGGGAAGGCAGTAGCAGCTGGGGGGGAGGTGCTGTGGTTGGCCATATAAACAGAGAAAAGAAGAGATATATAAGACATTCTGTGGAGGTAGAAACAAAAGAGTTAAGGGCAATCAGGAATTTAGGAAGAGGGATGTGTTTAGGAGAAGAAAGAATTAGTTCTGATTTGAACATTTTGACTTTGAGATGCTTATGGGGCATCCAGTTTGCAGTGTTCTATAGGCAGGACTTCAGCTCAGGAAAAAGACTAGGGATAGATAAATAGATTTGTAAGTCATTGACACCAATGTGAGAATTTAACTCAGACCAGATGATGAGATCACCAAGTGAGAGAGCATAGAGAGAGAAGACAAGGCCTAGGAGAGAGCTTTGGGGGATAACCATAGTTAGTCTGTGTGACATGAATGAAGATCCGGCAAAGAAGAATGAGAAGGAGTTTTCAGACAGGTACCAAGAGAATGAAGAGAGAACACAAACCCAGAGAAGAGAGAGTATACAGAAAGAGAAGGTAGTCTAGAGTAACAAGTACTATGGAGAGATCAAGAAAGATGACAAGTACAAAGATATACTTAGAGATGGCAAGTAAGAGGTCACTGGGAATTTTAGAGAGAATAGTTACAGTTAAATGATAAGGTCAGTAGCCAGATTTCAGAGAATTTAAAAGAGAATAAGAGGAAAGTGTAGAAGACTTTTTCAAGTTTAGATGAGAAAGGAATGCGAGATTTAGTATGATAGCAAGAATGAAAATATCTAATTAAGTTTTTTAATTTTTTTATTTATTTAACATTTTATTTTACCCAATTACATATAAAAACAATTTTTAACATTCTTTTTTTAATATTTTGAGTTCCCAATTCTATCTCTCATTCTTCCCCCCATCATTGAAAAGGCAATCAATTTAATATAGGCTATATATGTGCAGTCATACAAAATATATCTTCATGTTAGACATGTTATGAAAGAAAACACAGACCAAAAAAAAAAAAACAAGAAAAATAAAGAAATTAAAGAAAAAATATTCTTGTATCTACGTTTAGACTCCATCAATTCTTTCTCTGGAGATGGATAGCATTTTTCATCATAAGTCCTTTGGAATTGTCTTGGATCATTGCATTACTGAAAATGGCTAAGTCTTTCATAGTTCATCATCCTTAAAATATTGTTGTTACTCTGCAAAATGTTTTCCTCATCCTGCCCATTTCACTTTGCATCAGTTCAAGTAAGTTTTTCCAGGTTTTTCTTTTTTTTCTTCTTCTTCTTCTTTTTTCTTTTTAGGCAATTGGGGTTAAGTGATTTGCCCAAGGTCACACAGCTAGTAAGTGTCAAGTGTTTGGTCTGAGGCCAGATTTGAACTCAGGTCCTCCTGACTTCAGGGCCAGCGCTCCATCCACTGTGCCACCTAGCTGCCCCCAAGAAAAAAATAGTCATTTCTGCTACACCCATAGGTCATTCAATAGCTAACAATTAGTCATAGAATGGAAAGGAGATACAAGGATATATCAGCCCTTAGATCAGTATACCAAGTCCCTCTCATTTCAGTATGGAAATGCATGTGGTCAGCAAGAGAAGACATAGTCTTGGGAGTTCCACCAAGTCTGAAGGGCCTACCACAAGTGAGTCTTTTTTTTTTTTTTTTGCAATTGAGGTTAAGTGACTTGTCCAGGATCACACAGCTAGTAAGTGTCAAGTGTTTGGTCTAAGGCTGGATTTGAACTCAGGTCCTCCTGACTTCAGGGCCGGTGCTCTATCCACTGTACCACTTAGCTGCCCCAATTCTTGTTAATTTAAAAAAAAAATAAGATTTTCTTTAAAACCACGGGGTTTTGTTTTAGGAGAAAGCTTAGGTTCATAGACTTAAAGTTATCAGGGAATCATCTAATCCAACCTCCTCATTTTGTAGATGAGGAAACTAAAGATCAGTAAAAGTCTGATAATTTCCCAAAGGAAACCTTGGTTTATGAGATGTTACCACTAACATTATTAAGTAAATCATTAACATTCAAGAGTCATATAGTTAGAGTATCTGGGACACTGTATTGTACTGATATTCAACTCTAGATTGAATAAAGTATTTTTACAAAGTAACATTCATAGTATCACATCCATCACATGCCTCTTCTAACCCACTTTCCTAGGTTTGGTTTAATAATAGGTTTGACATTAACCCTTTTGCAGGCTTTTTATGGTAGACGTGTTTTATGAGGCTAAGGGTTATGAATTTTCATTTGCCCCTTCTACCATAACAAAAATAATGTTTTTGCTAATTTATATTTTTTAATCATATCATACCCAACATTATTTCATTAGTTTCCTAACTTGTCTCCACCAACAGGACCTCCCTCCTCTTATCCATCTTACCCGCTGCTGTTTAATGGGAACAAAAAGGCAGTGTGGTTTGGTGAGAGGAGCACCGTATGTGGAATCATGGGTTGTAAGGTTCATACCTTGATTCTCTTAGTTACCATGTGACCTTGGGAGAGATAGTCTCCTTCTCTGAGTCCAGGATTTTTTCCTTATTTATCTATCTATCTACCTATCTAGTTTTCAACATTCACTTTTATAAGATTTCGAGTTCTAAATTTTCCCCCTCCCCAAGATGGCATGCAATCTGATCTAGACTATACATGTATATTCATAGTAAACATATTTTCACATTAATCATGTTGTAAAGAAGAATCTGAACCAAAGGGGATAATTTTGACAAAGAAAAAAAAAAGAATAGTATGCTTTGATCTGCGTTCTGAGTCTAGGATTTCTGAGGGGGTTGGATTAGCACTAGATAATCTCTCAAGTGCCTTCCAGACCTAAATCTATGCTCCAATGATTCTTTGATATCTAAGGTCTTTCTGCTTTAAACATTATATCACAGCCTTTAATAATCATCAGAAGTGTGAATGGGGCTTTGCCTCAAGTACTGTTATCTGAGCATGTTTGCATTTCCTCCATAGGGGTTATAGCTGTGGTACACTAGGGCTTAGTTCCATGGTGCCCCTTTTACAGGGTTGCTTTCTCCCACAAGAATCACCTTCTCTTCCAGTAAAATTGTTCCTATGTTTGATAACTCCTTTGAAGTGACTTACTCAGGTGACTCAGTTTTCTGCCACATGTGAAAAAATACCTACTGGTAGCTCTATCATCAATGTTCTAAGGTTCCTTCCAGATCTAAATTTTCTGATTTCTTCTATCTCCCACCATTTCCTCCTAGAATGTCTCTGGTTCATCGTGTCTCCTTTGAGGCATCTGCTTCTCCTGGGCACCAGAAGCTAATCTCTGCTTTGATCTCTTAGGCAGATGAAATATGTAAAGGGAGTTCTCTGCGTAGACTTAAAATTTTTTTAATTGATGTCTTTTGTTTTTATGTTACCTAAGTTTCTTTCTGTATCATTTCTCCTGGGCAACTAGCTAGCTCAGTGAATAGAGTGCTGGGCCTGGAGCCATGAAGACTCACCTTCCTGAGCTCAAATCTTGCTGTGTGACCCTGGGCAAGTCACTGAACCCCATTCACCTCAGTTTCCTCATCTGTAAAATGAGCTGGAGAAGGAAATGGTAAACCATTCCAGTATCTTTGCCAAGAAAACTCCAAATGGGGTCACAAAGAGTCGGACATGACTGAAACAACTGAACAACAACAACAAATCCTTTCTCCTACTTCTTCATGACCCAACTAATATAATGAAAATTTCTTCAAAAAGAAAAGGAAAAAAAATAACCAAGAGTGATAGACACACTGAAAAAAAATTACAATATATGAGATATTCTATGACAATGGATGCTCCACCTAGGAAAAGGAGTAGAGAAAGTTATCTTCTCGTATCTCTTCTTTGTATGTCATATAGAGACGAGGGTAATACTGCATTCAAGGACCCATTAATTCCCTCATGTAGTGCATTCATGTCCAACTAGCCCTGGGTGAGGCTTTCTAGGCCAGGGTGGGGTAGTATAAATACTCAAGGATGTTGAGCAGTGAGGCCCTTTAGCCTATCAGGAGACAGTGGTATGTAGTAGAAAGAACTCTGGACTAAAAATGATGAGGCTTGGGAGCAGTTCCAGCCCTGATATTTAATATTCTGGCCAGTCACCAAATCCCTCTGAACTTCAGTTTCTCCAATTTTTCAAATGTGGATTTTAATAATACTAGCACCATTTATTTCCTAGGATAATTATGAAACAAACACTCTGTAAAACTTTCTATTGTAATAACAATGTGTATTATTGGTACTAATATATGCAGAAAGATTTTCTAGCTCTTCCAAGTCTATGTGAGCCAAACTCACCTGAATTTGATTCCTGACCCTTCTCCTGACTCTGTCCGTGACCTGGGGCAAGTCACTCAGCCTGTTCCTTCATCTGTAATGATGGAAGTAAAAATAGCACCTACCTCTTAGGGGTATTGAAAGGATCAGCTGAGATAATACTGGCAAAAGTGCCTGGCAAACCTTGAAATGCTATCTATTGTCATTATCGTTAACAAAGAAAAACGTTTAAGGAAAAAATAATCAGTGCCTTCTGACAATGCCTGAAATATCTTAACCAAGTAGTCCATAGACTTTTCTGCCAAAAGAAGGAAGACCAGTCAGTCGGCCAATAAGCATTTATTAAGCACTTACTATATTCTAGAATGGGAATCTAGGAGGTTCAGTGGATAATATCCTGGCCCTGGCGCATGAAGACTCCTGTTCTGGAATTCAAATCTGTCCTCAGACACTTACCAGCTGCATAACCCTTTTTTCTATATATTTTGTTCTCTTTTTTATTAAGGTTATTCCTATTTTTCTGCTTGCCTCTTACCTTTCACTAACTGCTCCATTTAATTGCAAGCTCCTTCAGAGTAGAGGTTTTGTAATATCTCCAGCATCACCACAATACTTTGCACATAAAAAGGTTTTAATAATTTTAAATTATGCTACTTGTTATGGTCTTGGACAAATCACAGTAATCCCACTGAAACTCAGTTTCTTGTCTTTTAATTGAATGAGAGATAACTAACAATCCTTGTCCTGACACTTTCTGCAAATGAAAAGCCTATAGAAATGGAAGCTAGTGTTTATTGATATCTGTTGGGTATTGGGCCTAGTGCTACTAAGAGATCCGGGAGAAACCAAGCCTCTATGGTTTATGAGGGTCTAGCTTATCTAAACCTTGTAGATCTCCCAGCATCTTTCATAGACCTATGAATCATAGAATCTTAGAGTTGGAAATTGCTTTGAAGTCCATCTGGTAATCTAATACTAGAGTGCTTTGCCATTTCCTTCTCCAGCTCATTTTACAGATGAGAAAACTGAGGCAAACAGTGTTAAATGACTTGCCCAGGATCACACAGCTAGTGTCTTCAGTCAAGTAGGACAAGCTTAATCACCCTTCCAAATAACCTTCACTCAAATAGGGGAAGACAGGTGTCTTATCCCCTTCTATGACTTCTCTAGAGTAAACATCCCCAACTCTTTCAAGAGAACCTCAAGTGGTATGATTTTGAGGCCACTTTTTACTATCTTATCAATACTATTGGTACCATACAAACAGATCTCAACAAACTATCACATTTGGTTGAATTAAAATGCATCAATGTTAGTAAGCATTAATAGGTAAAGTCCCATACAGGTTCAAAACATCAATCTCACAAAAGCATGATGGGGTAGAGAATGCAAGGCTAGACAGAAGTTCACCTAAAAAAAATCTAGAGGTTTAGTGCTAGCTAGGTTGTACAGTAAAGAGAGTACAGGACCTGGAGTCAAAATGACCTGAGTTCAAATCCAGCCTCAGACACTTACTAGGCATTGTGTTGCCCTAAGCAAGGAACTGAACCTCTGCCTCAGTTTTCTCAGCTGTCAAATGGGGACAATAATAGCACCTACCCCTCCCCTCCAGGCACATGATTGTGAGGATAAAATGAGATATTGCTTGTAAAGTACTTTGCAAACCTTGAAGTGCTATATAAATGCTATTAATGTTATCATTATTATTATTATTATTCCAAACACTTAATGTGAATCAGTGGTGTTACGTTTGCAACCCAACAAACAAATACGTTCTCAAGCTGCATGAAAAGAGAGACATGATGTCCAAGATTATGTATAGAGGTCATCACTTCCCTAATCAGACCACATCTGGAGTATTTCCTTAAGTGATGAGTTGGACATTTTAAGGACAATAAGCTCAAAAATATACAGTAAAGTGTGGTGAACTTATAGGCAGAGCAGTGACTTGAAAAAGAATTAATAGTCAGAAGACCTAAGTTCAGATTCAAGGTCTGACATTTCATCTGTAAAATGAGAGGGAAGAATTCATATATCTCCAAAGTCTTTCTAGATAAGACCTATATATCTAGCAACCTTATTTTTCACTCTCTCCAATGTACAACATCTACTCCAATCTAATACAACTTGTTCTCTCTCTAGCCAACATGCAGATTCCCATCTGTTCTTGTGATTCCCAGTTTCTGTGATCTGCTCCCCTCTTTTCCTCCCCAGTTCAAATCTTACCTATTGGAGCCTCTTGGCTCTCAAACTCACTGGTAACACGATGGGGTTTACTGACAGAATCATGTCAGACATTTAACCTGAGTAGTCTCTGAAAGACCTTCTCATTATAGCCTTTACCAGAACATTGACATTTTGCTACCTAGAAACGATACCAAATTCTAGCCACAAGTTTCTGCTGCTGCCCAGTCTGAACTAGCCATCATCATTCAGCTGATCCTCTATCACTAGCTATGGTGCTAATTGCTTTTCTTCATGACCTTCTTTGAGGTTTTCTTGGCAAAAATACTGGAGTGGTTTGCCATTTCCTTCTCCAGTTCATTTTACAGATGAAGAAATTGAGGCAAACCAAAGTCACATAGCCAGTGTCTTAGGCTGGATTTGAGCTCAGAAAGAGGAGTCTTCCTGACTCTAGGCCCAGTGCTTTATCCACTGCGCTACCTAGCTGAACTAAAATGACCTCTAACAGCTGGTAAGTGTCTGGGGCTCCCCGAATGCCCTCTTCCAGCCACCTTCCTTGCTTTTTTCTTTCCTTCCTTGGTAATGGAGTTGTGATTTTGCTTCTTTATATGACTCTGGCTCACTCCAGCAAGCATGCAAGCATCCTTCTGTTTATTGACAAGCAGTATGATGTCAGTGTCTTTACAACCTCTTATTGTTGGCCAGCCTTCTTCCCAAATGTGGGTTGCTCTACATGACTTGGTGGAACATAGATCAGTGACCCAGATCCCATCCCTCTCATTCTACTGCAATTCCTTTCAGACTTTCTCTTGAAGAATTGATTTATACTAATGATCACATCAGTTTTTCCACCTGCTCCCTTCATGCTTTTAGGATTCTCCCAGGAGATGAGGGTTATTTGGCTGAACGAAGGATGAATTGGAGTGGAGAGCGACTTGAAGTAAGCAGATCCACCAGCAAGCTATTGTAATAATCAAGGCGTGAGGTGATTAAGGGCCTGTGCTAGAGTGGTGGCAGTGTCAGAGTAGAAAAGGAGACATATTTGAGAAATGTTGCAAAGGTAAAATTGACAGGCCTTAGCAACAACTTGGATGGGGGGTGGGTAGGAAATAGTGTAGAATACAGGATGACACCTAGGTTGTGAGTTTGAGGGACTGGGAGGACGATGTTGCCCTCTACAGTAATAGGGAAGGTAGGAGCAGAGGAGGATTTAGGAGAAAAGATGATAGGTTCTATTTTGAACATATTAAGTTTCCTTAAGATGTCTACTAGACATTCATTTCAAGATGTCTAAAAGGAAGTTGGAGATGTGAGATTGGAAGTCAACAGAGAGACTGAGGCAGGACAGGTAGATTGGAGAATCATCAGCCTGAGGAAAAAGGGAGATAAGTATCATTATTCCTGTGTAAGAAAGGCAGTATGGAATAGTGGATAGGTTCTGGAAGATCTGTGTTCAAACATTGCCTCTGATTGGGCTATGTGAATATACTGGACAAATTTCTGACAATCTAAGTTACAAATGAGTTGCTCATATGTATACAGGTGGAGTTCCAATACGAAGAGCTCCTCACATCAATAAAATCACAAATCTGGGTACCAGAAGCAGCTAGGCGGCACAGTAGATAGAGTGTTAGGCCTGGAGTCAGGAAGACCTGAGTTCAAATCCAGTCTCAGACACTTACTAGCTATGTGGCAAGTCCCTTCACCTTTGTTTGCTTCAGTTTCCTCGTCTATAAAATGGATGCAATAACAGCACCTGCCTCCCAAGGTTGCTTTATTGTCAAATGAGATAATTTTTGTAATGTACCTAGCATAGTGCCTGACACCTACTAAGCACTATATAAATAATACCTATTTATTATTATTATTTGTTGTCCTTACCACTTCTTCCCCTCTCCCCACTAAAGAAAAAGAAAAAAACCCTCACAGATAGAAAACCTGAAGCTCTGACAGGAGAAATGAGCTTCCCAAGGTCACACAGGTATTGATGTGTCAAAGTTCATATCAAATACTCATCACTTGACTCTCAGGGGGTGGGGAACCTACAACCTTGAGGTCATGTGAGGAGTTCTAGGTCCTTGAGTGTGGCCTTTTGACTGAGTCCAAGTTTTACAGACCAAATCCTTTTATTAAGGGGATGTGTTCTGTGAAGTTTGGATTCGGTCAAAGGGCCACACTTAAGAATCTAAGACCAACACTTTTTCAGGCTCTGAACTGCCTGAGAATAGGGGCTTAGATGGCTGTGATATCACATGCAGCCAGGAGATCGCAGCTGGCTGTGTGATTTGTGGGCTGTGGGTTGCTGCTGTTTTGTCCTTCATGTTGGAAGAGGACCAAAGTGACATCACGATGTAGAGGTCAGTGTAGTGCATGTGGACTGTAGGTAGAAGAGACTACCTACCTTCTTCAGTTACTATTCTTATTCCTTAAGAGTAATTAAATCTTTTGATTTCTCTCTTCTTAGTACCCAAAGATTCAAGTAAGAGACATATAAGCTATTGCAGTGTTAATATACAGAACTTTTAAGAGGCATTAAAACAGAAACAGTCTCCTACACCCACATTGCTCCTGGCATTCTAACTGAGACAGACATATAAGGAGCTTAGAGAGGGAGGAGTTTCCAGAGAAGGAAAGCATGAGAGGGAAAGGTCTTGAATTCCTGATACACGAAGGAGCTGCTATAGGTGGGGGAGCCTGGAAATGATTCATGGTTCACAGAGTCAAAAAAAATCTCAAAATTAGGAGGCATCTCAGAGTCCATCCATCCAATTCCTAACTGAATATGAATCCTCCCCACCCTGCCTTACCATACAACATATCCCCATAGTGATTAGCCAGCCTCTGTTTCAAGTGAATGGCATTTATTACTCCACAAAGCATTCCATATTTTGGCTATCCATTTGAACATTCCATCTTTGGATATCTCATTCCACTTTTGGATATCTCAACTCACTAGGAAACTTCTCCCTCTGTCTAGCTTAATTTACCCAAATTGTAGCATCTCTTCATTACTCCTAGTTCTGCTCTTTGAGGCCAACTAGGACAAGTCTGAGCCCATTTTCTTAGCACATTCCTTCAAAGACTTGCTGACAGTTATCACATCACACCTAGTTCTTTTCTCTGGGCTAAATATCTCTAGTTCCTTCAACTGCTCTTCATGTAGCAGGAATTCAAGACCTTTCCCTCTCATGACTGCCTTCTCTGGAAACTCCTCGCCCTCTAATCTCCTTGTATGTCTATCTCAGCAAGAATGCCAATAGCAATGTAAGTACAGGAGACTGCTTCAGTTTTAGTGTGTCAATTTCAAGTTATGCATATTAGAACTTCAGTGGCTTATATGTCTCTTATTTGAATCTTTGAGTAGTAAGAAGAGAGAAATCAATGAATTTAATTATTCCTAGAGAGCAGGGGTAGTAATTAAAGAAAATCCTTACTTCATCCATCCATCCATGTGAGCTATCATGCTATATCTCTCCTCCCTTTTGTGGCTCTTATTTGCATATGGTTATTTGTATGTTGTCTCCCCATTAGATTCTGAGCTCCTTGAGAGTACAGACTGTCTTTTACCTTTCTTTGTATCCCCAGCACTTAGCATAGTGCTTGGTACTAGTAAGTGCTTAATGAATGCTAACTGATTAACTGACTTGCTGAAGCCAAAGTGTGTCCAAAGAGAAAAAGTAAGCTTCATATGGAAAAGCAAAAAGCAAAAAAAGTGGCTAGCTGCCATTGTTAGGAAGAGCTGGGGTCTTGAGCACTGCCTAGTGGCCAGAAAGAATGTTTTAGGCTGCTGCAGGGTTGACAATTCAGGTCAATCCAGGCAAGGAAGAAACAATTCAAGTAGATCACTACCTGGAGACTAACTCTGAATTCTGAGGAACTCCAAACCCTTTGATTGGCTTTTAATCAATGTAACAACTGTTTCCTTGTGTATTTAAAGGAGGAAAGATGAGCCAGGCCACCAGACAAGAATGTAACAATTCAATAATTATTTATTAAGCAGCAAGGATGCATCAGGCCAGGCACCACTGTCATCATAGTAAAACATTGAGGGCTTAGGGTTCTTTTTTTGGGGAGAAGGGATAGAAACAGAGGCAACATTTATTTCTTTTGGTCCCCAAAGCATAAATCACATCAGAACTGGAGGGGTCCTTAGACATTATTTCATCAATAGACATTTTATAGCTAAGGAAGCTAAATTCCAGAAAGAAGGAGAAGTTTGTCCACAGTCACATGAGTAGATAAGTGGCAGCCCCTGAATTGGGACTCTAGTCTAATGATTACAAATCCACTGGTCTTTCCACTCTGCTCTGATGCTGCTGTGCTCCTGGGCTTCATTCTTCTCAGCCTCTTTTCCTTCCCTGTTTCATGTCTCAAAGCCAATTTTAGAAAAAATTGGGTTTTTTAACTATCAAAAACTTTTTAGGGTGCCCTTATGTAGTTTTAGAGCTTCTTCTTGGTATGACTTAGAATGCACCAAAAAGATATGCCCCATGTCTTCTCTTTATTCCTCCTCCTCAATAATCCCCTCACTGGCCTGTCAGCTGCCTGAAACCCACTGTGAGTATGTCTCCTTGGTGATTAAGCTACCAGGTCCAGAAGGTCTCTGTGATAATAAACATGTGTTACCTGGGAGTTAGGGTATTATTACTGAGCTGAACCCTTCACCCCAGTATGTTTACACAAGATTTGAATTATTGGATTAATTTGCTGTCACTCAGGATGGCATATGATTCCAAGGGACAGCAAAATAAGAGAAAAAAGAGGCAGACAGGGAGAGGAGCCATGTACCAAACATGGAGGACAGTAGGAGATAAACTGGGGAAAGAGTGACTAACCGAGGCAGAACACATCTCTTTATAGTTTCATAGAAGCTTCCTCTGACCCACCTCACCCCTACCTTGCAAATGTAGGGGTGAGGTGGGTCAGAGGTCAAGGAATGTATTTGGGTGTGCATGTGTGGGTGGTGCAGAGCCCAGGGTCAAAGATCCTGTCCATTATCCTAATGGGTTGCCTTAACTCTTTCTAAGAGCCGCATAACATAAAACCAATTCAAAAGAAAAAAAACCCCACAAACATTTCATTCAACACAGTATCAAAAAGTAAAGGAATATAAAATATATGAATTGGTGATTAAAAAGAGTCCACCACCTATTATGATATATCCCTCCAGTATCTGTCAGGTTTTTTCAATTTTTTAGCTCAGGGACTGTACAGATGTTATGAATTTGAAGTATAATCTCTAACAAGAGGGTTGGCCCCAATCACTGGGCTCGGGGTTTGTCTGAGCCATGTATTCATCCATCTCTTCCCATCCTCATTACAGCTGGGTCATTGCTTGGCTGGAGGTCTCTTTGCTCTCATCTATCTATAGGTCCCCTTCCACACAGCTCATGGGGATGGGGATGGGAGTGGGTGTTAGCTGGAGGACCATTGGCCTCAATCCCCTTGCCCAGTCCCACACCCCTATTCACTGAAGCTCCACAGGGATGGTGAAATACAAGGCTGGTGGAGAGAAGGCATTGAAGCTAGAGGTCATGGTATAGGTGTAGGCACCCATGTTCTCACAGATCAGTCAGTCACCCACATGCAGCTCAGGCAGCAAGACATCTTTAGAACCCAAGGCAATATAATGCATCACATGCAGGACCCCATAGAATGCAGGGTTAGAGGGGTGGCTTGCAAAGGAACTTCTACTTAAGATGGGAGGAAGAGTCTGGATTCAGCCAAATCAACTTATTCTTTGCGCTTTCTGCCCCTTCACATCCTCATCCCTACTCCACCACCACCACCAAGCCTGTGCCCTCCTGCTTTTGTATCTTGGCTCATTCCCAGAATGTCTTCCTTCTACCTCTTTCCCTGATAAATTTTTGTCCATTTTGTTTTGTTTTGTTTTTTTAGTGAGATAATCGGGGTTAAGTGACTTGCCCAAGGTCACACAGCTAGTACGTGTCAAGTGTTTGGTCTGAGGCCAGATTTGAACTCAGGTCCACCTGACTTCAGGGCCAGTGCTCTATCCACTGTGCCACCTAGCTGCCCCCTGTCCTTTCTTTAAAGGCCAAATGTTACCTCCTTCAGAATATCTTCTCTGATTTTCACCTGCCCATTCCTCTCAATCAATTTTCCAGTGATGGGTAGTGAGACAAGACAATATAAGCAATCTTGGCCTCCAAACCTGCCCCACCCCTGAGTCTCACTGTTCCCCGTATGAATCCCTCTCTGTCACTGATCCCCAATCACTCGTCCTCTCTCTACCTAACCAGACATACCCAGATTCTCCAAAGGAGACTATAAAGTCATTATTCAAAGGTCTATTCTGCCCCAGCCCAGGGTGAGACCAGAACAAGTGACACCCTCACACACACTTCCCTTAACACAAATAAGCCACAGAATATTACAAACAATGGTGAAGCAGAGCCAGGAGAGAGCTCAGGGTTTATATTAGCCCATCCTTTCAATTTTCCAGGGGAGGGATCTGAGGCTCAGAGATGACAAGGGAATGCAGCAATTCAGTGACAAAACCTCAACCAATGAGAGGAAAAGTATTTTACTAACAGATGGGAGTGGAACCCACTGTCAATGCTTTATGAAGGTATAATGACTTAGAATCTTAGTATCATAGATTAGAAATTCAGAAAGGAAAGCAATCTTAGGAATCATCTAGTCCAGGGGTTCTTTTTTGTGTCAAGGACCTCCTTGGAAGCCTGATAAAGCCCAGTATGGCTGTGATTAGTTGTCTATAATCAAAATTGAAAAAAATCTAAATTTTGTTAGAGATTAGTTAAAATAAAGACGTATTTTTTTTCCATCAAAGTTCTTGGATGCTTCCCCCATGACGTCTAGGTTGAGAACCTGTGATCTACCTTTTCTTTTTTATTATTTAAAAGCATTTTCCCCAATTACATATTAAGAAAAAAATTTAACATTCATTTTACAAGATTTTGAATTCCAAATTTTTCTCTCTCCCTCCCCTCCTCTCTTCTAAAAATGGTAGGCAGTTTGTTATAGCTTATACATGTGCTATCATGTAAAACATATTTCCATATTCATCACAGTTGTGGAAGAAGAAACAGATCAAAAGGAAATAAAACCATGAGAAAGAATAAAGTAAATGAAAAAAAATGCTTCAATCTACATTCTGAGTCCATCTGTTCTTTATCTGGATATGGATAGCATTTTCCTTGGTGAATCCTTCGTACTTGTCTTGGATTATTGTGTTGCTGAGAAGAGTTGAGGCATTCATAGTTGATCATCACACTATGTTGCTGATACCATGTACAATGTTTTCCTGGTTCTGCTCATTTCACTTTGCATTAGTTCAAGTAGGTCTTTCCATATTTTTCTTTAAACATTCTGCTCATCATTTCTTATTGCACAACAGTATTCCATAGCTCATTCAGCCATTCCCCAATTGATGGGAATTCTCTCAATTTCCAATATTTTGCCACCACAAAAAGGACTGCTATAAATATTTTTGCACATGTAAGTCCTATTCCCTTTTTAATGATCTCTTTGGGATACAGACCTAGTAGTGATATTGCTGGAACAAAGGGTATGCACAGTTTGGTTGCCCTTTGGGCATAGTTCCAAATTGCTCTCCAGAATGGTTGGATCAGTTCACAACTCCACCAACAGTGCATTAGTGTCCCAATTTTCCCACATTCTCTCCAACATTTATCATTTTACTTTTTTGTCATATTAGTCAATCTATTTGGTGTGAGGTGATATTTCAGAGTTCTTTTAATTTGTATTTCTCTAATCAAAAGTGATTTAGACCATTTCTTCATATGTCTATAAATATCTTTGATTTCTTCATCTGAAAACTGCCTATTCCTATCCTTTGACCATTTATCAATTGGGGAATGGATTGTATTCTCATAAATTTGAGAAATCAAGCCTTTATCAGAGACATTGTGAAGATTGTTTCCCATTTGTCTGCTTTCCTTCTAATCTTGGTTGCATTGGTTTTGTTTGTACAAAAGCTTTTCAATTTAATATAATCAAAAGTATTTACTCTACATTTCACAGGGCTATCCATCTTTTGTTTGATCATGAAATCTTCCCCTCCCTACAAATCTGATAGGTAGACTATTCCTTCCTCTTCTAATTTGATTGCTTCATTGTCTATGCTACCTTTTAGCAAGATGTATTTTCCTTCCTTACATCTTTTAATGAGGTATGTTTTTGCTTTTATTTTGTCTAAGACCAGGATTGCTACCCTTGCTTTTTTTTTTTACTTCACCTGAAGCATAATAGTTTCTACTCCAACCCCTTACTTTTACTCTATGTGTGTGTCTCTCTGCTTCAAGTGTGTTTCTTATAAGCTACATATTGTAGGATTCTGGTTTTTGATCTACTCTGCTATCCACTTCCATTTTATGGGAGAGTTCATTCCATTTACATTTACAGTTATGATTACTACCTGTGTATTTACCTCCCCCTATTCTTCCTCCTGTTTGCCCTCTCTCTCCTTTCACCTTTCCCACTTCGCCAGTGCTTTGCTTTTGTCTACCACTTTTCCTGATCTGTCCTCTCTTATGTCAGTCCTCCACCCTTCATTTAATTTTCTCCCCTCCTACTTCACTGTTGGGTAAGATAGATTTCTATGTTCAACTGATTGTGTATATTATTCCCTCTTTGACCAATACTGATGAGAGTAAGGTTCAAGAGATGCCCATCGCCCATCCTCCCATATTCCCTTCCACTATAATAGGTCTTTCTCACCTTTCCATGTGAAATAATTTACCTCATTGTACCTCTCCCTAACTTCTGCACCCTTTGTACTCCTCTTTCCCATCTCTAAATCACCGTATACCTGTATCTTCTGTCTATGTATATTCCTTTTATCTATATTGTTAGTGATACAATTTTTAAGAGTTACAAGTATCATCTTCTTGTGTAGAGATTTAGCTCTATTGGATCCCTTGTTTTCTTTTCCCTTTTTATCTGTTTATACATCTCTTGGGTTTTGATATTGGAGGTCAAAATTTTGATTTAGTTCTGTTCTTCTCCTTATGAAGGCTTGAAATCCTTCTATTTCATTGAATGACCATTTTCCCCTTGATGTATTATGTTTAATTTTGCCAGGTAAGCAATTCTTGGTTGTAGTCCTAACTCCTTTGCCCTTTAAAATATCATGTTCCAGGGGCAGCGAGGTGGCACAGTGGATAGAGCACTGGCCCTGAAGTCAGGAGGACCTGAGTTCAAATCCAGCCTCAGACCAAACACTTGACACTTACTAGCTGTGTGACCCTGGGCAAGTCACTTAACCCCAATTGCCTAAAAACAACAACAAAAAAAAATATCATGTTCCATGACCTCCAATCCTTTAATGTTGTAGCTGCCAGTCCCATGAGATCCTGATTGTGGCTTCTTTATATTTGAATTGTTTTGTTATGGCCACTTGCAGCATTCTTCCCTTGACCTGATAGTTCTGAAATTTGGCTATAATGTTCCTTGAACTTTTCTTTTTGGGATTTCTTTCCTGAGGTCATTGGTGGATTCTTTTTTTCTTTCTTTTTTCTTTTTTTAGGCAACTGGGGTTATGTGACTTGCCCAGGGTCACACAGCTAGTAAGTGTCAAGTGTTTGGTCTGAGACCTGATTTGAACTCAGGTACTCCTGACTTCAGGGCTGGTGCTCTATCCACTGTGCCACCTAGCTGCCCCAGGTGGATTCTTTCAATGTTTATTTTGCCCTCTGGTTCCAGGACATCAAGGCAGTTTTACTTGATAATTTCTTGAAAGATGCTATCCAGGTCCTCCTTTTGATTATAGCTTTCAGGCAGTCCAGTGATTTTTATTTTGTCTCTCTTGGATCTATTTTCCAGATAAGTTGTTTTTCCAGTGACATATTTTGTATTTTCTTCCATTTTTTCATTCTTTTGAATTTGTTTGATCGATTCATGATGTCTCATAGAGTCATTAGCTTCCACCTGCTCAATTCTAACTTCTAAAGTATTGTTTTCTTTGATTAGCTTTTGTACTTTCTTTTCCATTTGGACAATTGTACTCTTCAAGGAGTTGTTTCTTCAGTGGATTTTTGTATCCCCTTTTCCATTTGGACAATTCTACTTTTTAAGCATTTTTCCAGGCTGTTGACTCTTTTTTCATAACTCTCTTGCATCACTCTAATTTCTTTTCCCAATTTTTCTTCTTTCTGTGGTTGGTACTGCTAGAAGCTATAGGGGTCTGGCAGCTTACCTGGGGCTGAGCTGGGGTCCTTGTGTTGGTGTCTGGTATGTGCTGAGACCCAGTGGGGTGTTCCTATACTTCCCAGTAGCTACACTGAAGCACCTGGGATCAGACCCCTGGAGGCTGCCTGTTTGCCTGGGGCTACACTGAAGCTGGTGGGGCTGGTGGTTGCCTATTTGCTTAGGTGACCCATATGGTTCATCTACCTGTTGGCCTGGCTGCACTGAAGAACTTGGATGCTTGGCTGCTGGAGGTTGCCTGTTTTCCTGGGGCTATGCTGAAAGCATCCCATGAGACCCAGCTCCCCTGGTACCATAGAGATAAGATGGAACCTTATAGGCAGCTGCAGAGGAAGATCAGTAGAGATTTGGGACACACTCCAAAAACATTGTGTGACAAAGATAAAAATACCAAACCAATGGGCAGAGGACTTCTGACTTCTTTAAAGAAAGAGCCACCATATGGCAAAGAATTGGAAATTGAGAGGATGCCCATCAATTTGGGAATGGCTGAACAAGTTGTGGTATATGAATGTAATGGAACACTATTGGGCTCTAAGAAATGATGAACAGGATGACTTCAGAAAAATTTGGAAAGACTTGTATGGTCTGATGCTGAGTGAAGTGAGCAGAACCAGAATGTTGTACACAATAACAGCCATGTTGTGCGATGACTAATATTGATAAACTTAACCCTTCCCATAAATACAAGGATCTAAGACATCTCCAAAGGCCTTGTGATGGAAAATGCTATCCATATCCAAAGAAAGAAACGTGGAGTTTGAATGCAGATCGAAGCATACTATTTGCTATTTTTTTTCTTCTGTTGAGTGTTGTTTCCTCTTTCTGGTGCTTCCTCCTATTGGTTCTAATTCTTACTTACAACATCACTAATGTGAAAATATGTTTAATAGGAATATATATGTATAGCCTATATCAGATTGTGCACCATCTTGGGGTGGGTGGTGGGGAGGGAGGGGAAGAAAAATTTTAAACTCAAAAGCATGTGGAAGTGATTGTTGA
Organism: Vombatus ursinus; assembly: GCF_900497805.2. NCBI lineage: Eukaryota > Metazoa > Chordata > Mammalia > Diprotodontia > Vombatidae > Vombatus > Vombatus ursinus. Next base: position 7,154,420 of record NW_020954553.1, read on the forward strand.
TAAATCAAAATTAATTAATAAAAATATTTTTAAAAAAAAGAAAGAGCCACCATAGATGTAACTTTAAAATACACTCTTGGAAGATTCAGAGGAATCTTCCTTAAGAAGTTAAGGGAAGGGGCAGCTAGGTGGCACAGTGAATAGAGCTCTGACTTTGGAGTCAGTAGGACCTGAGTTCAAATCCATCCTTAGATACTTAACACTTACTAGCTGTGTGACCCTGGGCAAGTAACTTAACCCCTATTGCCTCACCAAAAAGAAAAAAAAAGAAGTTAAGGGCAAAGAACAGATTTGACTTAAAAGGGAAAACATATCTTTCCCTATGGAAATAGAGAAGTTGAGAAAATGTAAGAATTGCAGAGGTAGAAATATGGGTGAGCAAGATAAAGATACTAGACACCTGGCCAGAGGATTTTGGACTTTTATAAAGACAAGGCCACTGGGACATGAGTTTAAAAATAAACTCTTCAAAGACATTGAGAATTTTCTACTTAAAAAATGAGAAGGGAAAAGTAGACCTGATTTCGCAGAAATGAGGGAGTGACTCACTCATGACTTATGGAAATAGAAAATCGGTTTTAAAAAACAGTAAAAACAATGAGCAGATGATCTGGAAGGCACTATGCCAAGCAGCCTTCAGATATAGAACAGTAAAAACACTAAGTAAAACAGGTTTTATCCCGAGACTTTAGAATGATAATAATAATAATAAAACAATGTTTTTTTGGTTTTATTTTAATATATTTATTTAATATTTTATTTTTCTCAAATTACATGTAAAAACAATTTTTAGCATTCTTTTTTTAAGTTTTGAGTTCCAAATTCTCTTCCTCACTCTCTTCCCTCCCCTGATTGAGAAGGCAAGTAATTTGATACAGGCTATACATATTTTCATATTAGTCATATTGTGAAAGAAAACACAGACCAAAAAAAAAAAAACACAAAACAAGAAAAATAAAGTAGGAGGCAGCTAGGTGGCACATTGAATAGAGCTCTGGCCTAGGAGTCAGGAGGACCTGAGTTCAAATCCAGCTCAGACACTTAACACTTACTAGCTGCGTGGCCCTGGGCAAATCACTTAACCCCGATCGCCTCGCCAAAAAGCAAAAAATAAAAAAATAAAGTAAAAAAAGTACACTTCAATCTTTGGAATTGTCTTGGATCATTATATTGCTGAGAATAGCTAAGTCTTTCATAGTTGATCATCTGTACAATATTGCTTTTACTCTGTACAATGTTCTCCTGGTTCTGCTCATTTCACTTTACATCAGTTTAAGTAGGTCTTTCCAGGTTTTTCTGAGAGCATCCTGCTCCTCATTTCTTATAGCACAATAGTATCCCATCACATATGCCACAACTTGGTCAGTCATTCTCCAATTGATGGGCATACACTCAATTTCTAATTCTTTGCCACTGCTAAAAGAGCTGCTATAAATACTTTTGAACATACAGGTCCTTTTCTTTTTTGTTTTTGATCTCTTTGGGATACAGACTTAGTAGTGGTGTTGCTGTATCAAAGGGTATGCATGGTTTTATAGTCTTTTGGACATAGTTCCAAATTACTCTCCAAAATGGTTGAATTAGTTTACAATTCCACTGACAATGTATTACTGTCACAATTTTCCCCCATCTTTTTCAACATGTGTCATTTTTCTTCTCTGTCATGTTAGCCAATCTGATAGATGTGGGGTGGTACCTCAGAGTTGTTTAATGTGCATTTCTCTAATCAATAGTAATTTAGAGCATTTTTTCATGTGATTATAGATAGCTTTGATTACTTCATCTGAAAACTGCCTATTGACCATTTATCAATTGGGGAATGGCTCTTATTTTTATAAATTAGACTCCATTCTCAAATATATTTGAGAGTTGAGGTCTTTATCGGAGAAACTTGCTTCAAAATTTTTTCACAGTTAACGATTACTAATTACTGTCTCTCTCCCTTCACTCTGTCCATCCTCAAAAGTATTTTGCTTCTGACTACTGCCTCCCCCAATCTTCCATTCCTTTTATCAGACATCCCCTTTCAGTGTATCCCCTTTCTCTCCCACTTTTCTGTAGGGCACTTTTCCTGGGTGTGTATGTTATTTCTTCTTTGAGCAAATTCTAATAAGAGTAGGATTCAAGGACTCCTTCCCACCCTTCCCACACAACATTATTCATCTTCCCCTCTGCTGTAAAAATCTTTTTTGTGTCTCTTTTATGTGTGATATTTTATCCCACTTTCCCTTTCTCTTTCCCCTTCTTCCAATGCATTCCTCTTTTTCACCCTTTAATTTTTTTTTTTTAGATATCATCCCATTATATTTAACTCACACCCATGCCCTCTGCTTATGTATACTCCTTCTAACTATCCTAATCATGAGATCCTAATCATAGCCCTTGTACTCCATTGGGCTCCATACAATGTCAAGTGATAAAGAGTAAAACCCCCAGGATACCATGGGAAGCCTTTGTTGAGGACTATGGGAGGAAATACACAGGAGTCATACAAAATGATAGGGCATTGATGGGCTGCAATCTGCTTCAATATAGGAAATGCCCCCATGCATGAGATCATAGATCCATCAAATTGTTGAATAATATGTGTGTATACGTGCACACCACATACACAAACAACTCTTAGGAATTAAAGTATCTTTTTCCCATGTAGGAATATAAACAGTGTAAACTTTTTGAATCCATTATGATTTCTCTTTCTCATTTACCTTTTTATTCTTCTCTTGAGTCTTGTATTTGAAAGTCAAATTTTCTATTTAGCTGTGGTCTTTCCATCAGGAATGCTTGAAAGTCCTCTATTTCAGTGAACATCCATTCTCCCTCCCCATCCCCAAAGGACTGTACTCAGTTTTGATGGGTAGGTGATTCTTGGTTGTAATCATAGTTGTTTTGCTCTCTGGAATATCATATTCCAAGTGCTCTGATCCCTTAATATAGAAGCTTCTAAATCTTCCGTTATCCATGATATTTGAATTGATGTGGCTCCATGATATTTGAATTGTTTCTTTCTGGCTGCTTGCAATATTTTCTTATTGACATGGGAGCTCTGGAATTTGGTTGTAATATTCCTGGGAGTTTTAATTTTGGGATGTCTTTTAAGAGATGTTTGGTGGATTCTTTCAATTTCTATTTTGCCCTCTAGGTCTAGAATATCAGGGCAATTTTCTTTGATAACTTCTAAAAAGATGAAATCTAGGCTTTCTCATGATGACTTTCAGGTAGCCTAATAATTCTTAAATTATCTCACCTTAATCTATTTCCAGGTCAGTTATTTTTTCAATGAGATATTTCACATTTTCTTCTAAAATGTGTCAACTGTTTACGGTCCAATGTAAGTCCTTTATATTGTTTATCATTTTCTGTGGAAGGAAATAAAGGTTATCTTACACTTCATATGCATTATTATCTTCAGGACTTGCATTGGAAATAAGGAACCTTTTATCCACAACTTTGGAACCTTAGACACAAGCTATATGCTAAGGTCCCAGAGGAATTTCTGCATGGAGAAACAATAAATCAGAGATGTCAACTTGAGGTAGCCCCCTGATATTTAACCTAGTCCATGCAAACCCAGAGCTTAGGTTGCTGGGTCTTGGGTGACATATGAATGGAGCAAAAAAGTACAGATCAACAGTGAAAGAAGCAATGGGGGGGAGCAGCTAGCGGTGCAGTGGATAGAGCACTGGCCCTGAAGTCAGGAGGACCCGAGTTCAAATCTGGCCTCAGACCAAACACTTGACACTTACTAGCTGTGTGACCCTGGGCAAGTCACTTAACCCCAATTGCCTAAAAAAAAAAAGAAAGAAGCAATAGGATTATCATTTCTGAACATAACCTTCCTGTGGAACAAGTATTTTGCACTATTTTATCTAAAACTCTAGCCAAAAACTGATGAACTGATGAAAGCAAATTGAAGTATAATTTTTTTCACTTTATTTTTCTTGCTTTTTTGTGACATTACTAATATGGAAATGTTTGGCATGATTTCACAGGAATAATTGACATATTATTTGCTTTCTCAGTGGGTGGGGGATGGGGCTGGAAGGAAGGAGAGAACTTAGAACTTAATTTCTTTTTAAATTAATGTTAAAATAATAATTTTCTCTTAAAAAAAACTTCTGTCACCATTTCTCTTATTTGATTTTCTTCAGTATAGAATGTTGTTTGTGTATGTGGTGTGCACGTATACACACATATTATTCAACAATTTGATGGATCTATGATCTCATGCATGGGGGCATTTCCTATATTGAAGCAGATTGCAGCCCATCAATGCCCTATCATTTTGTATGACTCCTGTGTATTTCCTCCCATAGTCCTCAACAAAGGCTTCCCATGGTATCCTGGGGGTTTTACTCTTTATCACTTGACATTGTATGGAGCCCAATGGAGTACAAGGGCTATTATTTATCCATGATCTGTTTCTCTCACTATATGGCTGACTCTTCTTTTCTTCCAGTCACACATCTCCCAGTTGACATCCTTCCTAGAGAATCTCCTCTGAAATTCTTCATTGCAACCATGTCACCTACCTCCATGCACACCCACTAGGAGCAGCTCCCCTACTCTTTGGGTCATCCTCAACTTGAATTCTTTGGAGATGATAGTGTTTCATGACGCACAGCTATATGGCATCATATGAAGAATATTGGTTTTGTTTCAGAGAGTAATTTGGAGTTCATAAGCTGTTAGACTTAGAATTGGAAGAGACCTTAGAGGCTATCTGGTCCAACCCCCTAATTTTATAGATAAGAAAATTGAGGGTCATTAAAAGCCTTGAGAATTTTTCCCAAAGGTAACTTTTATTTATGAGACATTCCCACTAATGTTATGACATAAATCATTAACACTGAAGAGCCCTATAGTCAGAGTTCCCAGAACACTAGTTAGAGGTTTTACATTAAGCCTCTTGCAGAACTTCTTATGGTAGATGTGTTTTCTGAGAATAAAGTCTACACATTTCAGCTTGCCCTTTTACTTTAACAAAAAGAAAATACTTTTCTAGTTCTGCTTTTTCTCACATCATACCCATGCTATCTCATTAGCTTCCTAATTGGTCTTTCCACCTGCAGGATCTCACTCTTCTAAGCCATCTCACCCATGGTCATTTAATGGAGATGATGTGGGATTTGCTGGAAAGAGAACTGGATTTAATGACAGAGGACCTGGGTTCAAATTTTGATCCTATCACTACCTCCGTAACATTGTTTTGTTTTGTTTTGTTTTGTTTTGTTTTTGGTTAGGCAATGGGGTTAAGTGACTTGCCCAGGGTCACACAGCTAGTAAGGGTTATGTGTCTGAGGCCATATTTGAACTCAGGTCCTCCTGAATCCAGGACCGGTGCCCTATCCACTGCACCACCTAGCTGCCCCTCCTCTGTAACATTGGGCAGGACATTTTGCCCTTCTAAAACCTCAGTTTTCTGAGGTGATTAGATAATGTCCAAGATCTCTCCCAGCTCTTAATTTATATTCCCATTGTCCTATGATAGCTAAAGTCCCTTCTAATTTGAATATTCTGTCAGTCATAATCATCATTAGGGTGAATGGGACTTTGGTGAGGATGCCGATGCCTGTACATATGTGTTCCCTCTTGCCTAAGAGGGTTGAGGGTGACCCCCGTAGGGACTACCTCCTCTTCTAATACAATTGCACCTGTCATAGGATGATTTTCTGCACTGCTTTCCTCCCCAATTCAACTTTTGTCTACATATCATGTGAAAAAAATTCCTACTTACTGTTCTACTTTCTATATTCTAAAGTCCCTTCCAGCTCTAAATTTTCTGAACTTCTTCCCCCTCAAGCCTCTCTCACCCTTGATATTCCACTCCTGGATCTCATCATCTCCCCCCCAGAAGCTAGGTGGCACTGTGTGGGACTTGGACTCAGGAAAATCTAAGTTCAAATCCAACCTCAGACACTAACTGTGTGTCTCTGGGCAAATCGCTTAACCTCTTTCATTGTTCAGTCATTTCAATCACATCCAATTCTTCATGCCTCCATTTGGGATTTTCTTGGCAAAGGTACTGGAGTGGTTTGCTATTTCCTTCTCCAGGTCATTTTACAGATGGGGAAACTGAGGCAAACAGGGTGAAGTGACTCACCTAGGGTCACACAGCTAGTAAGTGTCTGAGGCTGGATTTGAATTCAGGGAGATGAATCTTCCAGACTTGAGGCCCAGTACTCTATCCACTGAACCACCTAGATGCCCCCTGTGTATTGTATAGAGGAGAGGAAATATCATATTGAAGGTTCCGATGCTTCATCCAGGTAGTACATCTGTGCTCAGTTCAACCTGCTCTGGGTGTGGCCTTCAAGGCCGAGGTGGGGTGGTATAGGTGTGTAAGCATACAGAGCCCAGGGCCCTTTATTCTAATAAGGAGAGTAGAGGACAAAGAGTCCTGAACTTGAAATCATGAGGCTTAGGCTCATTTTGTTGTGAACTTTGGGCAAGTCAGAGTCTCTCTTAACCTGTTTCCTCATCTGAAAAACAGAAATTTTAATAATACTCATACTCCCTATTTTAAAGAGTCATAAGAGAAAGGTGCCATGTAATAGGAATGTAAATAATTACTTCTAATGTACCCAGAGAAACCCTCCAGTCCTTAGCAGCAAGGTAGATGCATGTGAGTTAGTTCACCTAAATTCTATTCCAGACTCTCTTCCTGACTGGCTGTGTGACCTGGGGCAATCTGCTTAACCTCTTCTGAAGGGGATAAACTAATCCATCCCCCAAAGCCCAGAATGGATCCTTGCCTTGGAACAAAGGAAAGCAACAGCTTCAGATCAGTTGGCTCTCCAAATGTGTCATTCCACACTCACAGTCTGGAGAGCTCTGGCCTGGCAGCTTCACTGGGCCATTTTGCAGCTATTCTTATTTCCATGCAAGCTAGGTCTAGAGCTGGAAGTTCTAGTACAAGATCTGTGCATTTTCTATAGGTCCTAAGTGACACCACTAAGACCGGAACTCACGTCCAACAATTCTAAGTTCAGCACTTCAAGTTCAGTGTTCTTTCCATCGCACCCCTGGGAGTCCCCTTGGAAGTTGTGTGCTCAGGAACCTCCTACCTGCCCATGACTCTCCAAACTGCATGTGCAAGCCCAGCCTCCGCCCTGAACCCCACATGCACATATTCAACTGCCTGTTGGTCCTCCTTGCCCAAAGATTCTGTTGGCATCTCCAACTCAACATGTTCAAAAAGAGTTCATTTATTTTCTCCCCAAACCTGTCTCTTCTCTCAACTTTCCTATTGTTATCAAGGGGACCACCCTTTTCAGCACCACCAAGGCTCAAAACTTTGGAGATATCTCTGACTCTTCTCTCTCCCTAACTCTCCACATAATTGCTAAATATGATCCTACCTTCATGAGTTCTCATTCCTCTGGCATGCCCTTTTTTACTTCCACTGTCAACTCAAATATCAGACACTCCAGTGGCTCTGTCATCAATTCAGGAGTTCCCACCAATGATGCTGATTGTAAGCCATCCAGATCTGCTCATCTTATGTGACTTATCCATGTCTTCACCAAAGTTCATAGGGGTCCACCTAATGTGCTAGAGGCCTTCCTCAACTTATGTGATAGATGATTAATTGGACTCCTATTTTATTCCAATTGCTGTTAATCAGTTAAAATGATTCCATAAGTGTAGTGATTATAAGTTCTGTATATTAGTCCCCAGAGCTATGAACTGAAGGTAAGTTCACTTGTTTAATCATAGGAACTATGATAACTGTAGGACTTCCACCCTTATTTTTGTCTTGTTATAGTGACCAAGACCAGCATGGTGGAGGTGACTCAACGACATGGAAAGTCCTCCAGCTATTTTTGTTGCCTTCCATCCCTCATCATCCCTCTATTGCCCAACATGAGGAGATGGCCATGAGCATTTGGTCAATAAGTAACTCTGTTTGCTGACCTTTCTACTGGCCCAATGGGCCATGTAGGTGTTTTGACATTTGTTTATCAGCCCAGCCCATGCATCTGCTCATCAGTTCAGTAGGACCACCTGAAAGGCAAAGATAGGCCTGAGAAGGTCTGCTCATTGGCTCATTTGCCAAGCACTGGGATTCTGTATTTTACGTAGACTCTCCTGGAGGGTCAAGGTCAAGATCTATCAACCAATGAGACTCTGCATTCTTAGTTTGCTGGGTATCAAGCACTATAAAACTAAAGCTCTAGAGGAAGGGGACATCTCAGATAGGAAGGAAGAGCTGAGGTCCACTTCATTAGACGGGGCTGTGGACTCTTTAATGAACTACTGTCTGCTCAGAGCTCTGCCTCAGTTTTTTTTGTTATGGAGTGGACAAATTGGTACCTCACTCTCCTCCCTACAGTGGAGCACTCTGCTTGCCCACCTGTCATCTCTCACTATTCTCATGCTCAACTTTTCTTCTCTCCCTGTCATACAATTCCTTGATGACAACTTTTGTTCCTATTCTTCTTTGGAATTCCTCATTAACTGTATGTTGTGGCCTGCTTACACCCTCCATGAACCTCTCCATTTGTGATACTCATTTTTGGTTCTTCAAAGGAAGAACTTCGGTGTCTCACCCCATTTGTCAATATCAATAAAATGTTAGTATTGAAAAGATGGGCTTTTGCTCTCATGTGAAGCCTGGGGTCAGTAAGAAACTTTGAAGATTTCCAAAAGCAATCCAGCCCATTCTTTGTCACATGTGAAGCTTGGGGTCAATAAGGAGTTTTGCAATTTCCCAAAAGCATTCCAGCTTGATCTCCTCCTCCTGTTCAATTCTGGGCCCAATGAGTTGTCCATATGTACTATCTGACATAGAAATACTTCTAGACAAGCTCTATATAGTGTCCATTCAAATGTATGTTGAAATCTGGACAATAGATAGTCTTCATCCACTTCTTTCCTGTGTGTGGATGGATAATTCAAACTCCTTTCAGGGATTATAGATCTTTTCCAAGAAGCTACATAATGACCTGGGTCTTGATACAACCAGCCAATGTCATCCACAAATGGGAGCATTTAGAGGACTTCACCATCAATAAGAAAGCCCTCTTTGACTAGATTCTGGGTTAGATCCCCTCCATCACATGAATGTCTTTGGTGAGTATACACCTCCCTCTTTTATGCTTCATCTGATGTTTATTAGCAGACAATCATTCAATAAGGTTACTTCTATTGTTACATCTTCCAAGCACTCTTGAATGATTTCAATGTATAGATAGGAGAGACCTGGTAGAAGAGCTTGCAAGGTAGAATTTTTCCTGTGGAATTAAATGCTTTTCATATCCAATCAACAATAAGCACAATAGGATATTATATTCTCTTCATCTGTCACCATGGAGCTTTAATCTTTCAACTCTTCTGGCCATGGTATTGTAACAGACTCCTAAATTGCTGTCCTATCTCTAATCTCTCTCCTCTCCAATCTACCCAACACATATTGCCAAAATTAGCCTCCTTGAGGGACAGATATGACTATGTCATTCCCCCACTCAAAAACTGTCAGTGGTTCCCCTTTGACTTCTGGTTTTCATATTGAATATTGATCCTGGCATTCAATGCCCCCCCCCCACAATCTGGCTTTGACCTACATCTCCATTCTTATGTCACACTACTATCTTTCATATTATCTTCATTCTAACAAAGCTTTCTTACTCTCCATCTCCCACTGTATCCCCCATCTCATCCTGTTCTCCCTTCTCTATGCTTCTATGCCTATACTGACCTCATTCCTAGAATATATGAACCATCAGCTCCTGAACCCCTACCAATGTGCTGCAGTCCCTCTCTTGATTCAAAACTCAGCTCAGATACTACTCTCCCTGAAGCTGTCCTTGATCTCCCCATCATCACCAGCACCTTTTCCTGATTCTTTTATTTTTCCCTTCATCTTAGTGTCTTTTTATTATGTTTTATAATTTATTTATTTTATTGTGTTTTTTTATACATTTTGTCTCTTTAGCTATCCCATATCCCCTCAATGAGATTGTAAGTTCCTTACAGTAGGGGCTTTGCCTTTTTATCTTCACCTCTCTAGCAATAGGACTTTGTATATTAGAGGTGCTTAATTACAGAATCACTGAATGTTCGAACCTTGTGCTTCCTTTGTGAGCTTAGACAAATCATTATAATCTCACTGAGCCTCAGTTTGTTTTGTGGAATGTGTATAACAATCTCTGCCCTGACACTTTATGCAACTGGAAAACATGCAGAAATGTGGTTGACATGTAATATATGCAGAGACTTTTGCTAAATTCTGGGGGGAGAAATAAACATGAATCAGAGTCACTGCCTATCATCAGGGGCTCATAGCCTAGTAAGAAGATAGGACACATATACAAACACATAACCCTAAAACAGGCATGACTGCCTACTGTCATGACCAGATTCCAGGAAAAAAGGAGATTCCAGGTAAGAGGTTAGAAAGGGCAATTAATTTCTTAGCAAAAAAAAAATTGATTACAGAGGAGATACATGCTTAAGTAGTAAAATCTAAACCTATAAAAATTTAAATTAGACTCTACAGGACCTGCAATTGTCAAAAGGAATATTAGAGAGTACACTGCCCTGAGCTAGTTTAGGCAAGATGCAACAGGCTGGGTTGGGCCAGATTATGCTGTACCTGGTCAGGACAAGTTCAACCAATGTTAGGTGAGGTTGTTTGGACTGGTTAGAGTCCTAAGGTGTGAAGGCACGTAATCTTAAGTCTCTGACTTTCAGAGCTAGAAGGAGCATTGGAGGGCATCTTGTCCAACAGATATCTCAATAGGAATCCCCTCCATAATATCACTGGCAAGTAGTCAACAGCCTTCTCCGAGATGTCCAATGATGGGAGAGGTCACTACCTCCTAAAGCAGCCCATTCCACTTTGGATAGTTTGAATCATTAATGAGCTGTTTTATAGCAAACAGAAATCTGATTCACTGCAAATTTCCTCATTTGCTTCTAGTTCTGCCTTTTGGGGTCAAAGGGAACAAAACCAATGTCTCTTTAATATTTGGATCTTCAAATGCTTGAAGATAGCCACCATATCCCTCATAAATCTTGCCTTCTCCAGATCAAAATATTCCTAACATAGTCTATTTAGAAAATAGGAGACATAGACAAACATATAACCCTTTAACCCATCATCCTGTGGAGTGGCCTCCACTCTCCTCATCATCCTCATGATCCTCTTTTGGGCATATTTCAGTTTGTCATTATCCTCCTGAAATTGGACTTCTCAAACAGAACATAGCTGTGCTCTGACCAAGCAGAATGGCAAATAGAACCACCACCTTTCTCATTCTGGACACCAAAGTTCTCTTCATGCTGCTATATGTCAGGTTAGATTTTGGGCAGCTATATCATGCTATTGACCCATTCTGAGCTTATTTCCCACTAATACCTCTAGAATTTTTTTAAACAAGAACTAGTTTCTAGCCCTAAGTCTCCTATCTGGTAATTGTGTAGTTGATTTCTTGAACCTTTATTCACATTGACATTTATTAGTAGTAAATTTCACCTCATTAAATTTGCCCCTTTTCTTCAGCCTATCATGATTGTTTTAAAGTCTTACTCTATCATTCAACCTCTTAGCATCTTCTGCAAATTGGAAAAGTCTGACACTTTCCAAATATCTTTAGTCAAACTACCTGCACTAGAGAAATCACTTTCACTCCCTCCCTATCCCCAAACTGGATTCCACTCAAAAGACACCCTGCGCTTTGCTAGGCCAACTTTGGCCTATGAAACATCACATTTCCCTGATATCTCTAGCCATTCCTCCCACCACTCACATACCTCCCCTGACCCTTCAGCTCCCCTTTTAAAAGTAGTCTTCCCCTATTAGAATGTTAGCAACTTGAGGCAGGGACTTCTTTGTTTGCTTTTATTTGTATCTTCAACACTTAGCACAGTGCCTAGCATACAGGAAGCACTTAATAAATGCTCAATCTAGAGAAAGAACTGATAAATAGAAGTATGTATAGTATGGTTCTACATATTATATGTATATTTGTGTCTAATGGTAGCCAGGGAGGGGGGAAGAGGGAAAGGGAGGGAAAAAATAAAAAAAGAAAGTTATATGATAATTTTATTAATATATTTAAAAGGAAAAGCAAGTTGTACACAATAGATTTGAAGTTTCATGTATGAACCTCTTTTTGCCTATTCTAGTTTGTCATGGAAGTGCTTGTTTTATTTTTTAAGTTCAGAATTTAAAAAGAAAAGAAAAGAAATGCTCTATCTACCTACTTATCATCTGGCTATCTATTTATCTTTCTTTGTCTTTATCAGTCATTAATAAAAATCTTTAATGTTACAGTTGAGTCCTGGTATTTTACATATAAGGGGCAGCTAGGTGGCTCAGTGGATACAGTGCCAGGCCTGGAGCCTGGAAGGCTCATCTCCCTGAGTTCAAATCCGGCCTCATACACTTACTAGCTGTGTGACTCTGGGCAAGTCACTTAACCTCATTTGCCTCAGTTTCTCATCTGCAAAAAGAAGCTGGAAGCTGAAGAAGGAAATGACAAACCATTCCAGTATCTTTACCAAGAAAACTCCAAATGGGGTCACAAAGAGTTAACATGTCTGAAAAATGACTGAACAACAACGATATTGTATATAAACTTCGTACACTTAAAAAGTTAAATTGAAGAGGGAAAGGGGAAGCAGCCACTCATATTTTTCTGGAATTTTATTGTGGTTAGAGAGCATGCTCCCATCTATTCTTTCATTTGAACTTCACTAATAATAGGATCATTGTACAGATGAGGAAACTAAAGCTCAGGGTATGAAGGGACTTGCCCAAGTCATCTGGCTAGAAAGTAGAAAGACTAGTACTAGAAACCATCTCTCTTGAGTCTTAAGCTAAAGTTATTTCCATCATTGCAAATTTCCCTTTCCTTTCCAAAGCAATTTAATAATTTCATAATACCCATGATCCTGTGATTCTATCTTAAACAATTTAATAATTTCATAATACCCATGATCCTGTGATTCTATCTTAAGAAAATCACAGGATAAGGACAGAAGATGTTGGCTTTGCCTCAACATTTGGAAAACTTGAGGGCCCTAGAGCTATCAGAATCTCTTGTCTTTCTGCCCACAAAAAGTACCAGACCCAGTCACACAGGGAAGCTGCAGTGACTATCATGGCACCAAAGAGTGGCAGTCTTTATGTTTGTAATCAGGGCTAGAATGTCACCATATACATATTCTTCCCAGCTCCCAGCCTGGCCCAACAAGGGCTTTCAACAAAGGATCAAAGATACTGGTACAGGAAAGGAAGGGGGCACATCGGCATTGTCCATTAACTCCCCTAACTCTAGGCAGTCTGGGTGGGTGAGAGAAAGACAGAGCCAGGACACAGTGGAATAAACTTGAAAGGGTACCAGATACAACAGAGTCCAGACTCTGTCCTTTATATCCTGTATGGTCAAGGGCATGTATTCTCCCTCATTGAACCACAGTTAACTCACAAATAAAATTCGGAGATTAGATTTGATCCTCTCTAAGGTCCCTTGAAATTTCAAATTCTTCATCTGAATAAGAGAGATACCCTGGGCCCCTGCATATACAGGCTCAAGGAGGGTATAAACGATAAAGAGCGTTGGTCACCACTGCTAGCATTTGGTTAGGGTCGGGGGAGCAGTCAGCCAACAAGCATTTATTAAGCACCTTCTATGAGCCAGGTGCTATTCTAAGTTCTGTGAATAAAAGGAAAATCAAAAGATAGTCCCTGCCCTAGAGAAGCTCATGATCTAATAGGGGAAACCACATGCAAATAATAAAGTACAGACAAGTTATTTACAGGATAAATTGGAGATACAATGGAGGGAAGGAAGTAGTGTTAAGGAGGATCAGGAAAGGCTTTCTGCAGAAGGTAGGATTTTAGCAGAGACTAGAAGGAAACCAAGGGTGGAGATGAGGAAGGAGAGATTTTCAGGCATGGGGCACAGCCAGTGACAATGCCCAGAATCAGCAGATCAAGGGTCTTGTGCAAGGAAGAGCAAGGAGGCCAGAGTCACTGGATCATAAAATATGTGTTTGGGGGGGTGGAGTAAGATATAAGAAGATAGGAAATGTAGGAGGGTGCCAGGTTGTAAAGGGCTTTGAAGGCCAGATAATTTTATATTTGATCCTGGGTGTTATAGAGAGCCACAAAAATTTATTGAATGGGAGTCAGGGGTGACATGGTCAGATCTGCACTTTGGGAAGATCACTTTGCCAGCTGGGTGAAGGATGGACTGGGTTTGGGAAAGACTTGAGGCAGGGAAACCAATCAAAAGGCTATTGCAAAAGTCCTGGAGCAAGGTTATGAGGATCTCTACAAGGGAAGTGGCAGTGACAGAGGAAAGAAGGATAGGGAGCAGAAGGGGTTAATCTATGCTGTCATTTCTGCTCCCCACCCAACCCTAAGGAATAAAAACACCCAGTTCCAGAGTAGCAACACCTAGTATGTCCATGTATTGGGAAATCTAAATTTTAGTCTTTGGGGGATGTGTGCTTGTTGTATGGCCCATGCTGCAATTCTGGGAATCACATGACTCAGTGTTTTCCAGAAGAATATTTGATAGTGTAAGGGACAATTAGACAGAAATCCATGTGATTTGTTGAGCTTCTAGACTTCTGAGAAGTGCTGAAGCATGAAGGAAATACTTTACCCAAGAAGTACTGGAGCTTGGAGAAAGAAGACATCTCATGTCAGTGTCAAACATGAGATGGACATGTTTGTTTTTAAATGTTTGGTGAAATTTTGCATGAGATCAAAAGTCAGTGGGAATCTTGGTACAAGGGAGAGCCTTCAGAGTGAAGGTACTTTGGTCTGGTCACAACTACATTTGGGCTAAAGCTGACTCTAGGCCTTATCCTTACCCCAACCTTACCCCAACAAGGTCCTGCAGTAGAAGGGAGGGTTTTCCCTACATAGAATGGTATATCCAGAGCTTTGAAGGACCTCAGAAACCGTGTAGTCCAATGCCTCATTTTACTGACCGGGAAACTGAGGCCCAAGGTCACACAGGTGACAATTATTGGGGTGGGATTTGAACCCAGCTCCTCTGACTCTAGATCCACTTTACCATTCTGCCCCTCTTTTCTTCTGGGAAAGGGACTCATGACACAAACTGCTGGGGCTGCAGACAGAGCCATGTTGAAGAACTTGAGGATAATAGCCTAAGTGCTAAAAAAAAAAAAAAAAAGTGTTATCATTCTCTGCAGAAGTCACAGGTGCCACTTGTTGGGAGCTGGGGAAACTGAAAGAGGCATGAGACCTCTTTCATGTGATTGTGGGGGGAGCAGGGAGGGAGAAGGACGGGTACCCCCTAGAGGATACTATAGAGCACTACAGAAATGATGTGCTAGGTGTATGTTGTTGGCCGAAAGGTATAGTTAACTGTGTACGCTGAGGATCTACAGAAGGCATCACCTACTTGGAACCCTTCATACTGAACAGATATAAGTAATGGTAGCTACTCAGATCTTTGAGGAAAGAAGGGCTGCTTATTGGTAGGTGCTGGCATTACCCTTGAGCTTTGTATAAACTTTGGCTTCCTTCAGATTTGAGAAATGTGTGCTTATAAGGAGAATGAATGATTGTACACTGGGAAGGTAATATAATCAAATTTTTAAATTTTCTATATAGGAGCAATGGCTGGAAATATGAGAAATTTGTCCCAAATATATCCAGGTCCTATGTACCTAAGAGCTTCTGGTGTAAGAGTTCTCTACCACCACCCCCCCAAAAAATAATGTAAAGAATATTGGGGGAAGGAATGTGTGCTTGAAAGCTTGTTTCATGGGAGTTAACCTGTTCTTGATGCATGAGGATTTATATCTGAGCCCACCCTATGTGTTTGAGAAGAGAGCCAATTTGAGTGTGAGAATGGTTAGGGGAACATATGTTACGTATGAGACAAAGGGAAAAGATAGAACCTCTGGTATGTGAGAAGGGGTAAGGAAGAGTTGGTCCATGTATGTGTTGGGGTTGGAGGAAAAACCTTCCTCTGTGTTTGAAAGAAAAGAATTATAGTTTGTCCTGTGTGTTAGAAGGGCTAGAAAAGAGCCTATCTAGTTTGTTAGGAGACTGTGGGAAGGCTTGCCCTATGTGTGAAAGAAGGCAGAAGAGAACCTGCTACATATGTAAAGAAGTAGGGAAGAGTCTATCCTATCCTATGAATGTTGGGTTTGAGAGGGGAATAATCTGTTACCAGACTAATGTTCCTTATGCATAGATCTGGTTGTATCCCTCCTCCACTCAAAATCCTATAATGACTCCCCTATTTTCTCTCAAGTAATGTTTAAAATGCTCTATCTGATATCCAAAGCTTTCTACAATCTGGGATTTCTGTACCTTTTCAGATTCCTTTATATAACTCTCTTCAGTATATTTTTCACTCCAGGTAAATTAGATGATTCTACCCTGCCCATCTACCCAGCCAAATGCACACACTCTGTCCTTTATCACCCCTGCTCCTTTGTTTTTTTTTTAATTACTTTTCTTACATTTAGTATTTCCCAATTACATGCAAAAAATTTAACAGTCATTTTTTAAAAATTTGAGTTTCACATTCTCTCTCTCCCTCCCACTCTTCCCCACTCCTTGAGAAGGCTGGTAATTTGATATCAATTATACATGTGAAGTCAGGCAAAACATATTTCCATATTAGTCATAATGCAAAAAAACAAGCAAAATAAAACAATAAAAATAAACTTTAAAAATTATGCTTTACTCTGCACTCAGAGTTCAATTCTCTTTCTGGAGGTGGATAGCATCTTTCACCATGGGTCCTTTGGAATTATCTTGGAACATCATATTGATCAGTCTTTCATAGTTGGTCATCCTTAAAATGTTACTGTATACAAGGTTGTCCTGACTCTGCATGAGTTCATATAAGTCTTCCCAGACTTTTCTGAAACCATCCTGTTCATCATTTCTTATATATGTAATAGTATTCCATCAAAATCATATACTCAACTTGTTCAGCCATTCCCCAACTGATTCTTTGTTACCACAAAAATATAAATATTTTTGTACCGCTAGGTCCTTTTCCCTTTTCTTTTATCTCTTTGGAATACAGATCTAGTAGTGATATTCCTAGGTCAAAGGGTCAACTAGAACAGTTTTATAGCCCTTTGAGCATATCTCTGCTTCTTTGTTAAGATCATGCCCCATGCCTGAAATGTCCTCTTTCCACTTCTTCCTGGCTCAATTCTTGGACAACCTTTAAAGCCCAATTCAAATACCACCTCCCTAATGATGTCAAGGATCAACTGAAGGAACTAGAGATGTTTATCCTGGAGAAGAAAAGACTTGGAATGAGGGGCATAATAACTTTCTTCACATTTTTAAAGGAATGTCATAGGGCAAAGGGATTAGGCTGTTTCTTAGACCCAAAGGACAGGACTAAAAGTGATAGGCAGAAGATTCAGGGACATATTTCATCTTAATTATGGAAAAAATTTTAAAATAATCAAAGTTGTCATGAGAGAAATATGGTTTTGATATCTTAACCAAGGAGAGATAAACCAGATAAAGAAAATTATAGACCACTCTACCTAATGAATACTCAAATACTTAAATGGATCTGTGATGTCATTGCTTCAGGAGTACCCCCTGAAAGAAGAGTGATAATTAAGTGAACCACACTGACTCTATCTTGTGACTCAATTCTGGATCTAGCTCAGTTGTCTTTCTATTCAATTATGGATCTCATGTAATTTCTGTTTTGTGAAAAAACTTTATTCAATGATGGGAATTACATGAAAACTTCTTTGCATTATTTGAACCTAGCCCTGAGGACTTAAGTTATGCTGACCAGAAACTCAGTCAGATATGAAGATTGAGGCAAGGCATTTTCTCATAATCATACATCTTGAGTAACCCACATGTCTTATCTGAAAACTAGTCCCATAATGGTCAATCAGTTGGTGTCTCCTTGTTCCTTTGATTGCATATAGACACTTGGGAGGGGCACTTCTTTCTGATTTCCCAAAAACAATCCAGCCTGATCTCTTCCCCTGTCAAACTCTGGGTCCAACTAGTTGTCCATCTGTACTACCTGTCACAAATATACCATTTTTGGACATATGGTGTCCTCCAAAATATATGGTGTCCTCCAAAATATATGGTGTCCTCCAAATGAATGTTGAAATCTTGATAATAGACATTCTTTTCTGGGCCTAAGAAGATGTCAACCACCCCTAACCTGGTTCTTCCAGACCCTCCTATCAAGCTGTTTTTTCCCTGCCTTCCCTCTCCAGCCCTGGTTCATGGCAACTCACTACTTCAAATGTGGGCACAAAGCCCCCTTTGACCAGGAAACCCCTCCCGTATCCAAGAGGTTCATATGGTACCCAACCAAGAGAGCTATCTTATTTGGTGCCCAACCTGGGGACCCATGTCATATCTTCTCCAGGCATCTGTAATGTCCTGGGCAAATCTCTGAGGCATCTGGCAGCTAGAATCTATGGGAAAGCTGAGTGGGACCAAGGAAGATTTCTGTGTGGGGAAAACATACAGATGCATGAAGGCACATACATGGGTAGGCATACTCAGATATAGGCAGACAGACTCACACAAAGCCACACATACATGTAGACAGAGACACACACCTAAACACACAGACATGCATATAGGTTACAGGACACCACCCACTATGCAGGACTTGACAAAGGGTTTAACAGTTTGTAAAAGACTTTATAGTTTACAAAGCCCTTTGCAGTTTGCAAAGCACCTTTCTAACCATTCTTTCACCCAATCTTCACAACACGTCTGGGAGAAGAGCAGGGTTATCCTTATTCAGCAGAATGGGAAAACTGCTCAAGGTCACCCAGAAGAATTGGGGTTTGAATTGGGTCCTAGCCCTAGTCTTTCCCTTACCCAACCAGGGAGAAGGAATTGAGAGCAGACTGCAACTACAGCCACTGCCCTGTCCCTGGTAATGGTCAGTAGCTGGCCGTGTTGCTCCAGGGGAACCCAGAACATCACCCTCAAAGGAAATAGGCTCTGACTGACCTGGGTCCAGAGCCTGAGGACCTGCCTGCCAGAGAATAACAAGCCACCTTTCTCTGTTGCTTTTATAAAGCTTACTAAGCCCTATCCTCACAATCCCTAAAAGGTTATTGTCTCTGCTTCACACATAAGAGTGAAATGACTTGCTCAAAGTCAAGTGGTTGGTAAGTGTTGGTAATCGAACTTGAACTTGGTTCTGACCCTGAGGTTGGGGCTCTTTCTGCTGCCAACTCAACCTCTCCAGAATGGGAAACCACTGCCAGAGGGAGCCCTGGGGCTCTGGGAACTCCTCCTAGAACTCCAGCTTCTCTTTTGCCCTTCTTCAGACAGCATTATCAACCTTATTGCTCACTCTGTCATAATTTTGTCCCCAGCTTCCAAAAAATACAGACTGGTTTCTACCACTACTACCAAACTACACACACACACACACACACACACACACACACACACCCCTTATGCCCCCTGAGTCTGAGTCATTGTCTTATCTTCTCTCACATGAGTCTTATCTTGTTTCTCTGACTCATTACTCTGGGATCTCTGCCTGGCACTTACCAATGGACCTCTCTGTCACTGTGTTCTGCCCATGAAATAGGACTTTCTCTTATTACCTACCACTGATTAGTAGTTTCAATGATTGGGACTCTAGTTTGGCCACAGCTTGAGTGAGACCTCTCTGAATCCAAGATATCATTTACTAGACATCTGAATGTCTTACCATTTCTTCCTCCTCATCTGTGCCCTGACCTTTGGGTTTGTTTGGACTCTAGGTCCAGGCTATGCCCATCTATTCCATACTATTATCCAGCAAATTGTGGTGCTGATAATGGTGTTCCCTCTCTCCCCACCCCAGGACTCTCCTACCATCATCACCTAGCAATGGGATGGAATTAGATAACCTTGGCAACCTCCTCTTCACTGTCAAAAGTCATCAGTTGCACCCATGGCTGGTTACATACTGAATATGGAATATCTGCTTGCGTGGGTTGGTGTAAATGATGTGGGTGGGGGCCACTTCCATCCCCAGAACCTGCTCAGCTTCCCCTGGTGGCAGCCCAGTAAAGGCTACCCTCCCCAGGAGCTATTCCTCACTTGGATCTCCAATTCATGGGGTTCTTTTTAGGACTAAGCTGCCACTGTGCAGTCAGGCATACCTACACCACACACACACACACACACACACACACACTCACACACACACACACACACACACAAACATACACACAATAAACCACATTGTCCAAAAATACCAGAAAACCCACAGAAAGGGAACTGAATATAACTATCAATTGCTGAACATTTAGGTCAACACTGTCACTTCTATTCCCTGTTTGAAAACCTTGCTGTTGCCTTGCCCTTGCCCTCGATCAGAAAATATCAGTCCCTAAGAAGAAGAAACTCTAAGGTGTGACTAAAAAAAGAAAAGTAGCTTTAACACTATCTGGTTGAGAGTTTCCTAAGAGTTGGATAGAGGTAAGTTGGCTACAATGATCCCCCTGCCCCAAAAAAATCATATGGACACATAACATCTTTATTCTGGAAGCCAGCTGATTATAGATTTTTAATCATTCCTGCCTTCTTCTCCCTCCCCCAACAAATTCCCATGGAAATATTACCAATGAAAATTTGAAAGGAAAAGTGATATCCTGTTTGTCCCACAGACATTGAGACCATAGATTGATTTCTTTCATGAAAGAGTCCACAACCTGTGCAAGATCTGCCCCATGTGACCTCCTTCTCTGCTGTGAAGTACAGCAATAGCACCAATGTGTTGCAGATGCCAGCCAGCTTGAGCCTGTATGACTGTGCTGGTCGATGAGCTCTAGGAAGGACCAAGTTCCACAGAGGGCCCAGGGCTGGGTGGCTGGGGTGGATATGCAGGAGGTTTATTGAGTCCAGAAGGAGAGAATTCCTTGATAGATTGAACAGTTTGGGATAGGACAGATCAGCTGGAGGGAAGAAGAAGCAGGAAGGTCTGACGATACTGAACCAAGACTCCCAGGTCAGCCACCATGAAAGCATCTCTCATCCTGTGGAATGGAAAGACCAGAGAGAGATCCCTTTTCTTCCAGCTGTTTTTTTTTTATTCTAAACTTAACAAACACCAAATAAAATGGACGTTTCCATACATAGAATGGAAGATAAAAAGTGAATTGTGCAGGAAATTGCAGATCTTTTATGTACAGCTTGCTTTTCTTTTAAAGTAGCTTTCAACGCTATCTTGCTTGTTTGTGTTTCCTTCTGGCCTTCCTTCTGCTCTCTGAATTTTTTTAATGTGATTCGATTACACTCTTTTCTTTTCCTTTTTTTTCCTTTTGCTACCCTCTGCCCTTTTTCCCTACTGCCATTGGAACAAAAGAAAAGAAAAACAAAGCCCCTGTAACAAAGATGCATAGGCAAGAAAAACAAATTCCCAGTTGGCGGCATCTGAAAATGTAAGTC
This sequence comes from Vombatus ursinus, assembly GCF_900497805.2. Lineage (NCBI taxonomy): Eukaryota > Metazoa > Chordata > Mammalia > Diprotodontia > Vombatidae > Vombatus > Vombatus ursinus. Next base: position 7,175,832 of record NW_020954553.1, read on the forward strand.
TTATTCTATATCTAGAGTCCCTCACTACAAGATGAGTTGAAGGCCCTTAAGACCCAAGATGAGCCAAGAAGATCCTCAAGACCTAAGATGAGTCAGGATGAGTATTTCTGGCTCCCTGGAATTGTAGTTGATTACTACATTTGATCTTTCAAAGTTGTCTTTCTTTATTATATTGTTGTTACAGTATAAATCATTTTCCTGCTTCTGCTTTCTTCACTCTGTGCTAGCTCATCCAGGTCTTTCCAGATTTCTCTGAAATCATTCATTTTGTCATTTCTTATGGCACAATGAAATTCTATTACATCTCTGTAACATGATTTGTTTAGCCATTCCTCAATAGATGGGCACCTGCTTTGTTTCCAGTTCTTTTCTATTATGAAAAGAGCTGCTATAAATATTTTCGTACATATGGATGCTCTTCTTTCTTTATTCTCTTTGGGCTATAGGCTTCTATTTCCTCCTTTGTAAATCTAGCACAGTAGTATCGGCATAGTGTTCTTCTCATACTAGGCGATTAATAATTGTTCAACTGAATCAAATGGCAGTGTTGGTGGGAGGAAGACAGAGAGAGCAGATCTGGCCCGGGAATCTAAAGTGAAACAATTAGATGGTCCCTCTATTTCTCAATCTTTGATCCTAAAGCATTGGGGAAAGGGCAGAAAGGTCATATACAGGAAAGCCTGATACAGAACAGTCTGAAGGAGGCAAGGGCAGCTCCCCTTGCAGGGATGGGGGAAGCCCAGGAGAAGTTGGTGCTGAGGGAGAATTCTAAGGCGATATCTCCTGCCAACTCCTCAGAAGCCAGGATCGCTCTTTCTTTTGGATGCCTTTCACCTTTGAATCAGTCTCTCTTGTCCTTTGTCCCCCATGGTCCACAAAGGATTATCAATAACAGTCCCAAAAAAGCCCCAAAGGCTTAAGGGAAGGGAAGGATTAGGAGAAGATACAGAGTGAATTTACATACCAGGTTGAGTTACAGAAGGCTAATCCAAGAAACCTAGAGAGGACTTTTTATCCAGCCCTTCCCTCATCAGGATTCCCCTCTGAAACATACCTGCCAAGTGCTTATTTAGCCTTCACTCGAAGACCTCCAATGATGAGGAGCTCATTACTTCCTGAGGTAGTCCCTTGTACTTTAGGACAGCTTTAATTGTTAAAAAGTTTGTTCTTTATGTGGAGCCCAAAGCTGCCTCTTGGCAATTTCTATCCATTGCTTTCATGGCCTTCCTCTGGGTACAGGTAGAATGTGTCTGCTCCCTCTTTCACATGTCAGGACTTCAGATATTTTAAGACAGTGATTATCTGCCACCTACAAGTCTTTTCTTCTCCTGGTTAAAAGTTCATTCATGTCAATCAATCAATTAACAAGCATTTATTAAATGTGGGCCTAATGTATGCCAGGCCCTATACTAAGTGCTGGGGAAACAAAGACAAGATGTTAAATAGTTCCTGACTTAAAGGAGCCTACATTCTATCAGAGGAGACAAGATGAATACGTATATGTATATAAAAGTTATATGCAAAACAGATAACAAGGTGATTGCAGGACACAAATATTTGGGGGGTCATTTAGCACTTGAATTGAGTCTTGAAGGAACCTCAGAGTTCCAACAGGATAAGGCTAAGACAAAGGGGCATTTCAGACACAGGGAACATCCAGTGCCAGCAGAGGAAAATCATACCTGTGGTTCTGGTCAACTGCCTTGATGTTTAGATTGGGCACCTTTTCCTAAACCAGGAATTTGTAACCTTTTTATGCCTTAGACCCCTTAGACAGTCTGGCGAAGCCTATGACCTTTCCTGAAATTATGTTTTTAAATGCATGAAATCAATGCATAGAATTTAAAAGGAATAAAATCACATTGAACTTCAGTCATCAAAATATTTTTTTTTTTGGTTCACAGACCACAGGTTAAGAATCCCCTTGCCTTAATGGGAAGAGGTTGAATATGTAGACAGAAATAGCTAGAATAGCTGATGAATCCATAAATGCAGGCCCTGACATCCAAGGAATTCTACCAATCTTAGATGACCTATTCATGGTTGGCATATTCAGAGGGACTGGGGATCTACTTACCAGGGATCCCAGGATGCTGGTGCCCTGAAATCACCTTGTTATCTAGTTTATATTACATAACGTTTCCACTTCCCTTTATGTACCTCAGTACAAAATCACACAGGTCCTAAAAGCCTTGAGCATCTCCAAATATGAGTATAATCTAGTCATGATTGTTTGGGTTGTAGTTATATGTGTCACTTGATTTCCTAGAACAAGATTAAATCTGAATGCTAGAGTTGGTAATTCCACAAGAGTCTTTGTATACATTTTACTTAATTGTTTGCCAAATTGAATTAAATTCTATCTAACCATGCTTTTTCTATCAGCAACTGTGAAGTCAATTTTTTAACATAAGTGTAAGATTTTAAAAGATCTATACCTATTAAATTTCATCTTATTTGATTTGATGCTAGCCAATTAAGATATTTTTGAATCCTATATCTGTCATCTAGTGTTTTAGTTTTCCCTCCCAGCCTGATGTACTTTGCAGATTTAGTAAGTATACCACTTAGACCTTTGTCTAATAAGTCATTAATAACAGCATGGAACAAAACATAGATCCTTTGGGCACTCTAATGGAGGCCTATCAAGTTGGCATCTCTTTGGGCCTGCTAGTTTATCTGACCATCTAACCAGTTCTAAATTCACCTAGCTGTGTAGTCATCTAGTCCACAAATCTCCACGTTTGCCACAAAAGTAGCATGAGATTGTATCAAATGCTATGCTAAAATCTAAACAAATGGTGTCTTTGGAATTCACTTGATCTACCAGTCTAGTAACCTCCTCAAAAAACAAGCTAACAAAAAACAAAACGATTTTGGTCTGCTGTAATCTTTTGTTGATGAAATCATGTCGCCTCCCTGTGGTCACTGCTTTCTTTTCTAGATGTTCATTCACCCTCACTATAGTCCTGGCCAGAATTTGGCCAGGAATGAAAGTCAAACTCCCTTTATTTTCCTGACTGGCTCAATTCTCCTCCATTTTTTGAAAACTGGACCATTTGCCCTTCTTCAACTCTGTGGTGCCTCTCCCATTCTCTGCAGTCTTCCAGAGATCCCTGACAATGCAGCAATCTCATGGACCAGTTCTGAAAGTATTACAGGACGTAGTTCATCTGGTCCAAGTAATTTGGACTTATCAAGGATAGCTAGATGCTCTTTTACTATTACCCTGTTGATCTGGGATTTCAGCTTCCATTTGACCATTTCTGTGCTCAGTCAGTCTATAAGCATTTGCTAAGGGTCTGCTGTACACCAGACACTATGCTAAGTGCCGGGGCTATGAAGGAAGAGACTTACCAAGTTGACATCTCTTTGGGTCCATTAATGACTGTGAAATTGCCTCTCCCAAGGCGCTCACAGTCTAATGAGGAAGATAACATGTAAAGAACTACGTACAATCAAACTATATACAGGATAAGTCAGAGATAATTAGTGAAGGGAAGGCACTAGTATTAATAGGGATTGGGAAAGGCTTCCTGTAGAAGGTGGGATTTGAGCTGGGATTTGGAGGAAGCCATGGAAGGCCAAGAGGAGGAGATGAGGAAGGAGAGTGTTCCAGGCAAGGAAGACAACCAGGGGAAATGCCTGGAGTCAGGAGATGGATCTTCTTGTGTGAGGAACAGCAAGGAGGCTAGTGTTACTGGATCACAGAGTATGTGGGAGGTGTAAGGTATAAGAAGATTAGAAAGGGAGGGGTGCAGTGAACTCCAAACAGAGGATTTTACATATGCTGTTGTCAAATACAGCACTGAAATAAGAGCAGGGCCGTTTTGAGTTCTCACCGTCATTTGTTGTTGTTATTGTTGTTCAGTTGTCTAACTTTTTGTGACCCCATGAACTGTAACACTCCAGGTTCTTCTATACTCCACTATCTCTTGAAGTCTGTCCAAGTTCATGTTCATTGTTTCTATAACAGTATCCATCCCTCTCATCCTCTGCCGTCCCCTCTTTCCTTTTGCCTTCAATCTTTCCCGACATCGGGGTGTTTTCCAATGAGTCCTGTCTTCTCATTATGTGGCCAAAACATTTAAGCTTCAGATTCAGTATCAGACCTTCCAGTGAATAGCCTGAATTATTTTCTTTAAGTATTGACTGATTTGATTTTCTTGCTGTCCAAGGGACTCAAAAGTCTTCTCCAGCACCACAATTCAAAAGTGTTAATTCTGAGGCATTCAGCTTTCCTTACAATCCAATTCTCACAGCCATACAAAACCATAGCTTTAACTATCTGGACTTGCCAGCAAGGTACTATCTCCGCTTTTTGGTACGCTGTCCAGATTTGCCATGGCTTTCCTTGCAAGCGACTTTTAATTTCATGGCTTTAGTCACCCTTTGCAGTGATCTTTGAGCCCAAGAATATAAAATCTGACCCTGCTTCCTTCTGTTTGTCAGAAAGTGATGGGAAATGTTCCCTTGATATCTCTAATTTTCTTGAAGAGATCTCTTGCCTTTCCCATTTCTTCTATTTCTTTGAATTGCTCTTTAATACAAACTTCTTTTATCTCTCCTTGCTATTCTCTGGAATTCTGCATTCAGCTGGGTATATCTTTTCCTTTCTCCTTTACCTTTCACTTTCCTTCTTTTCTCAACTATTTGTAAAGCCTCATCAGACCACCATTTTGCTTTCTTGCTCTTCTTTTTCTTTGGAATGTTTTTTGTTGCTGCCTCCTGTACAATGTTGCAAACCTCTGTTCATAGTTCTTCAGGTACTCTATCAGATCTAATCCCTTAAATCTATTCATCACCCCCATTTCATATTCATAAGGGATGTTATTTAGGTCATACCTGTATGATCTGATGGTTTGCCCTACTTTCTTTAATTTAAGTCTGAATTTTGCATAAGAAGCTCATGATCTGATCCACAGTCAGCTCCAGGTCTTTTTTAACTGACTAGATAGCTTCTCCACCTTTGACTGCAAAGTATATAATCAATCTAATTTCTATACTGATTATCTGGCAATGTCCATGTGCCTTTTGGGTTGTTGGAAAAGAGTGTTTGTTGTGACCAGAGAATTATCTTGACAAAAGTCTATTAGTCTCTGCCCTGTAAGGCCAAACTTGCCTGATATTCCAATTATCTTTTGGTTTCCTACTTCAGCATTCTAAGCCCCTATGAAGAATGTGGCATCTTTCTGGGATGTTATCTCTAGAAGATGTTGTAGGACTTCATAGAACTGAGCAACTTTGACCTCCTCAGCATCAGTGGTTGGAGCATAGACTTGTATTACTGTGTTGTCGAACAGTTTGCTTTGGATTCAAATAGATATCATTCTGTCATGTTTGAGATTATACCCAAGTATTGCTTTTCTCACCCTTGTACTGACTATGATGGCTACTACATTTCTTCTAAGGGACTCTTGCCCACAGTAGTATATATATAGTGATCATCTGAATTAAATTCACCCATTCCCATTTATTTAAGTTCACTGACACCAAGATGTTGGTGTTTAATCTTCCCATCTCCTATTTCACCATATGCAGTTTACCTTGGTTCATGGGTTCCTGTGCAATATTGATCTTTACAGCATTGGATTTTCCTGTGGTCACTAGATGTATCCGCAGCTGGGCTTCCTTTTAGCTTTGACCCACCCATTTCATTAGTGCTGGAGTTACTTGTAGTTATCCTCCACTCTTCCTGAGCAGCATGTTGGGCACTTTCTAACTTGATGAGCTCATCTTCTGATGTCATCTCTTTTATCATTTTAGTACTGTCCATAGGGTTTCCTTGGCAAAGACGCTGGAGTGGTCTATCTTTTCCAGTAGATCACCTTTTCTCAGAATTCTCCACTATGGAGGAGAGAGTGAAGCTGATGACTTTGTGCAGCTCTGCCTCACTTAAATCCAATTTACATGAATGTCAAGACATCACCTTCATGTCAAATCCAGCCTCAGATACTTGACACTTACTAGCTGTGTGACCCTGGGTAAGTCACTTAACCCCATTGCCTAGCAAAAACAAAAACAAAACAAAAACAAAAACAACCCTAAGTGTTACCTGTAATCTCTTCCCTGAAGTCCTGTATTCCTGGAACTTAAATAAGGAGAGCCTTTTAGATTTATGTGTGTTTGTGTTCTTGAGGACAAAGACTGTCTCATTTTTGGTTTTGTGTCCTCACTGCCCAGCACAGAGCCTGGCATTCAATGCTTAATAAATGCAGAATATTGAATCCATCAACAAGCATTTGTTAAGTGCCTACTATGTGCCAGGAGTTGTGCCAGCCAATATCAAAGACCGAAAATGAACAATGACTGGATTAACAGGAGGTGGTCAGGGAGGGAGAGACAGAGACAGAGAGACAGAGAGACAGAGACAGAGAGAGACAGAGACAGAGAGAGGAGAGAGAGACAGAGACAGAGAGAGAGAGAGGAGAGAGACAAAGACAGAGACAGAGAGAGAAGGACAGAGAGAGAGAGAGAAGTGAGAGAGGAGGGGTAGGGGCAGGAATATGAGGAGTGGGAGAGGAAGAGGAGCGAGAGAAAGCATCTCACATTTTTTTGTAATTTCTGAATATATTCCAGATCATATTTAGAACATATGGGAAACCTTTTGAGCCTAAGGAAAAGGTTCCTACCGATCCAGGGGGATTGTTAGGAAATATATTAGAAGATAGCAAGAAGTGCCTGAAGTGCTGTTTGGCTCCTGCTGATCTCTATGGAAAAGCTATACTGCCAAAGCAATGAGAAGGAGCATAAACTGCCTTTAAGGATTAAGTAATTAGAGGGAGATGCAAATGAGCTTTTAATTTTTAAAAATCGTTCACTGAAGTCAGAGGAGCTCTTAATGGATCTGTTGACTACTCAGGTGAAAAGGTGAATGTTAATGGAGGCAGAGAAGAATAAGCTATGGAAGAAAGCATGTTTTCTGACCCAAAGGATTCTCTGGAGAATTTCTTAAAATTGAAGACTATAGAACAGGATGATATGGGTAATCATGTTTGGGAACCAGAGCAGATGATAAAAGAGCCGCACACTTACTTTATTTCAACCCTGCTCATATCCCTTCCCCAAGAGTATCTTCTAGTGGGATGGGCTAGGGGAAGGGTTAAAGAGGTGACGGACTTTTAAGGAATTTGGGGCTGCTAGAAAAATTTAAATAACAGGACAACAAAACTTTAGAACAAAGGCTAATGAAAGCATGGTCTAATGGGGAGGAGTGATTTAGAGCATCTGTCATTTGAAGAATTATATCAACTGGGAGAGTTTAGAGGTGATTTAATTAATGCTCTTGAAAACCAAATGAATAAATTGGAAGGGCCAGACGGGGATCCCTCTTTATCCCTTTTCAGGTGGATGAAGTGAAGAGTCTTGCGCACTTGGCCCCATAACGATTAATTCTCTCTACAACCCAGTTCCTTTATGATGAACAGTAAGGGAGGGTGTGAATCTGTTTAGACAGATGGGTTTAATGGATAAATCTATTATGCCACTTCTGCACAACCTGCCATTCCTTATGACCAGCCTGCTTTAGTTACAATTAGATCGTGCCTTTTGACTGGTGCACCCCATGTGAAGTAGGTAGTACAAGTATCATCCCCCATTTTATAGATGAAAAACTGAGAGGGGAAGTTACTGGACTTGACATCACATAGCAAATTAGTGGCAGAGCCCAAACTAGAGTCCAGAACTCCTAACTCCCCATCACAAGCACCTCGTACTACATCTCCAAGCATCTCTTCAAAGAAAGCCTTATATTTTTTCCAGTATGAGAAGGGCTGCTGGTCTTTCTCCTTCTATACCCTAAAAATTATGCAGTTCCTCCCCTCAGCCTCTGGAAACCCCCTCTTCTCATAATCTAAGAGCCCTTTGATCCCTGTTAGCCCCTCGATGTCCTAAGGTCACCCAGCTCTCCACTACCAGGCATAGCCATCACCACCAAATCTATTGACTTTCATTCCTTTGAAGCAGCTCTGATGACCTCTTTAGGTAGGGCCAGGGAAGCTATTATGGCAGCTTCCTTCTTTTAGGGAAGGAAGAAATGACAGAAAAAAAGGATATTTCCCAAAGGTGGAGAGTGGCTAAAAGAGAATTAATAAGGACTCAAACTGCAAACACACCCCCAAAGGTCCTTCCCACTCATCATTCAACTCCCTCTCTCTCTCTCTCTCTTTTTTTTTTTTAGGCAATTGGGGTTAAGTGACTTGCCCAGGGTCACACAGCTAGTAAGTGTCAAGTGTTTGGTCTGAGGCCCGATTTGAACTCAGGTTCTCCTGACTTCAGGGCCAATGCTCTATCCACTGTGCCACCTAACTGCCCCTCAACTCCCTCTCTTAGCCTAGACTCTCCAAAGCTACAAACATTCCAAAAGTTTCACTCCACCCCAGCCCAAGGGGAGCCTAGAGTTAGGACAATGGTAGGTCAGGGCTAGGAGAGAGCTTAGAATTCTCAGCTCATCTTTACTAACAAAAATAGGAAACTGAGGCTCAGAGAGATTAGGGGAGCTGGGGCTCCCATTCAATCCACAGCATCTCTTACCAAGAGATCAGCCTGAACCCACTGTTTCACGCTCTACAAATATAGCTGCTCATAGACTTTCTCACCTTTTTGAGATTATGGATGGCTATGTTTTCTATATCCCATGTAGAAAAGTTTTCCATGGATAGCTGAATTGAAGGGCATGCATTGTTCTGTGTATCATTTTAACAATCTTTCCAGAGTGATTGTACTCATTAACAGGTCCACTAATCAGTCCACCATCAGCGTGGCCATTTTTCCCACAGCTTCTCCAATTTGTCATTTTCTTTTTTTACCTTCAGATTTGCCAATCTGATCAGTGTGAGGTGAGAGAATTCTGAAATCCTCACAATTGTTTTAATTCACATTTCTCTAATTATTAGTGATTTTTGGAGTATTTTTTTTCAGTCTGGCTATAGGTAGCCTGGGTTTCTTCCCTTGATAGCTGCTTAAGTCATTTATCATTTGGGGAATGGCTTTTATTCTCATAAATTCAACTCAGTTCTTCATATATTTTCAAAAGGAGATCTTTATCAGAGAAACTTGGTGCAAAGAGTTTTCCTAGTTTTTTGTTTCCCTTTTAAATTTAGTTTTTTATTGGATTTGTTTGTGCAAAAACTTTTAAATTTTATGTAATTGGGGCAGCTAGGTGGCACAATGAATAGTGCTCTGGCCTTGGAATCAGGAGGACCTGAGTTCAAATCTGGCCTCAGACCCTTGACACTTACTAGCTGTGTGACCCTGGGCAAGTCACTTCACCCCATAGCCTCACCAAAAAAGCAAAAAAAAAAATTATGTAATCAAAATTATTCATTTTATCTCCCATGATCCTCTCTCTCTCTTGTTTGATCAGGAACTTTTCTCCTACCCATAGACCTGATAGGTAAATTTTTTTAATCCCATGTCATTCCCCCAAATCTACACTTGCCCCTTGCTGATCCCTTATGAAGCAGCCCAACCTTCCCTCCTTTTCTCTGTGCCTCTGATCCAGAGCAGGTAAACCTCTTCTCCTCTGCCATCCAGTGACACTGGCCTCTTTGCTGTCCATCTCCCATCTCCAGGAATTTTCACTGGCTGCCCCCCATGCCTGTAACACTCTTCCTCTTCATCTCTGCCTCCTGGCTTCTCTGGCTCCTTCAAGTCTTGGAGAAAATCCCCTTTTACACAAAGGCTTTCCCAGTCCTTAATGCTGGTGCCTTCCCTCTGTTGATTATCTCCTATTTATCATGTATATTGGTGATATTGTTTGATCGTTTTCAGTCATATCCAGCTCTTCATAACCCCATTTGCAGTTTTCTTGGCAAAGATACTGGAGTGCTTTGCCATTTCTTTCTCCAGCTCATTTTACAGATGAGGAAACTGAGGCAAATAGGATTAATTAACTTGCCCAGGATCACACAGCTAATAAGTGTCTGAGGTCAGATTTGAACTGAGGAAGATGCGTGCCCCTGACTCCAGGGCTGGCCAGGTATCTATCCACTTGCCCTATGACCTGCTCTATTTATCGTGTATATAACTGGTTTATGTGTAGTTGTTCGCATGTTGTACTCCCCAATTAGACTGTGAGTTCCTTGAGGCAATGACTTTCTGTCTTTTTCCTTATATTCCCAGCACAGTGCTCGGCACATAATAGCTGACTGCTTCAGTTTTCTTCTCTGAATAAAGCAAATGAGTCATACCATAGGATCACTAAAATCTTTTCCACCTCTGACATTTTATACTCAATGTTCTACCATCCCTGATAGTCTATGAACACAATTTACAGGTTCCTCTGGTTTTAACATTCTACATTATAAGATCCTTTCCTGCTCTGACATAATTTCAAAGTTCTAACAGTCCTTCCTATGCTGACAGTCTTCCAAGGCACCTTCCTGCTGCACCATTTTATGCTCTAAGACTTGTTCTAGTTCTAACATTGTATGTTCAAAGGTCCTTCTCAATTTTGACATTTTACATTGCAGCTTCCAAGACTTTTACGTTATAGCTGTCCCTCTTGGCTCCAATAGTCTGTTTTCCAAGGTTCCTTCAAGCTCTTTCTTTGTTCTATATTCTGAAGTCACTTCCTACTCTGACATTCCATATTCTATAGTGGGGTGTATGAGGTGTTTAAGGAGGACTAGCACCTCTGGTGTGAGGGTTTGTTGAGCCCTTGTCAGAACTGCTCATCCACCCTTGGTGTCTACCTGCCAACCAGCTCTCACCTGTGGCTCCAGGAAGCGGTAGCATGTGCAGTGGCCACATCCTAGCAAAACCACCTAGGCAGACAGGCTAAACCAGGTTGAGGGTAACCAACAGGCCTCACACCCATCAATGAGTTAGGGGGTGTCTACCCCAAGCACATGAAGATTTTCCCCGGTGGAATGGGAGGATGAGAACAGGTTGTTCCAAGGGCCACGAAGGCGGCTAAAGTAGGTGCTGTGGAGCACTTAGAGCATGATCAGAAGATGCCCAAATCATCCACTGCCCCCTCACCATCATTGGTCATCTCAACTTTGTCTTGTCACTGGACCTCAATGACTCAAGACACATCCCGTGATGTCATTGGTCCTCTTCAAAATGAAGGACAAACAAAAATATTCTATAGGCTCTTCCTACCCAGACATACTATGGCCCAAGGTCCCTTTCTGGTCTAGCATTCTGTGTTCTAAAGTTCCTTTCAGTTAAAATAGCATCCTAAGTTCTAAAGTCCCTCCCTGTTCTGACATTCTATGTTCTAAGTTCTTTTTACTCTGGAATTCTATGTTCTAAAGTCTCTTCCAATTCTGACAGTCTATGTTCTCAGGTCCATTCCAGTTTTGATATTTTATGCTCTAAATTCCCTTCCAGCTCTAAATCCTATGCTCCCAACAGTCCCAATTATTTCCTCCCAGGCTGACTTCTGGCATCTCATATGAACTTGAGATGCATTCCTTCCACGGGTGATTGGGAAGCTCTGCAGTGACCTTTCTACTCCTGCTTCTACCTTCAAGGCCAAGGTGGGGGAAGGAGATGGGGGATGGGATGGGGGAAGAGGCACCAGTGTATAGAAGTATGGAGCAAGGAGGTGCCCATATCCTAATAAAAAGATGGCAAAGTATAGTGCAAAGAATGTTGGACTCTAGTAAAATAACCCAAGATACAAATTACAATTCCAATAATTAACTGTGTGGCCTTAGGCAAATCACTTAACCACCCTGAGTCTCAGTTTTGTTTTCTGTAAAATGAACATGATAATAATGTTTGTACCACCTACTTAATAGTGTTGTCCTGGGGGGGGGGGGGCGAGAGCTATGTGAGCCTTAAAGGAATATGAATTATGATGTCCCTAGAGAAGTCCCCAAGCCCTCTAAGCAATCTAATGTGTGACCCCAAGGTTATTTTATAGGAGAAAGAGCCCTAAATTTGGAGTCTGAACACCTAGTTCTGGCTTTGGCACTGACCTGCATAACCTAGGGCCACCTCTTTGGACTTAAGTGTTCTCCTCTGAGGGGGTTGGACCAGATGGTCTCTTCTAACTCTGACTTTCTAGGATTCTATGAAATGAAGGATTTGAAGCTGTTGAAAATGATTCTCCTTCTTTGGTTTCAATGACACTTCAGTCTCATGGTTGCCCTCCTACCTCTCTGACTCTTCCTTCACTGCTTCCCTTGCTGGTTCTCCATTCTCTTCACTTTGGAAGGTGAGTGGAGGATGGATTGGAGTAGGGAGAGACCAGGAAGACTGATTAGGGGGCTATCATAATAGTCCAAGTGAAAGGTGATGAGACTCTGAACTGGGGGGAGATGTGTAATTAGAGAGGATAATTAGAGAGATCTCATGAAGGCAGAAATGATAAGATTTAGCAAAGGATTCGATGTGTGGGACAAATGACAATATAATTCTCTTCATGACCCCATTTGGGGTTTTCTTGGCAAAGATACTGGAGTGGTTTGCCATTTCCTTCTCCAACTCATTTTACAGAAGAGGAAACTGAGGCAAACAGGGTTAAATGATTTGCCCAGGGTCACACACACAGTAAGCGTCTGAGGTTGGATTTGAACCCAAGAACATGAGTCTTTCTGACTCCAGGTCCAGTGCTCTATTCACTATGCCACCTAACTGCCCTGTCTCATTGATACCTTTGTTTATATACCATGTTCGTTTCCCAAAATATCCCCTTCTTTTTTCCCTGCCCAGAAAGCTATCCTTGTAACAAAGATTAAAAAGGAAAAAAAAAGACAGTTCGGCAAAACCAACCAACAGAGAAATTAAATCTGACAACATAATGTTCCTCTCCCCAAATCCCCCACCTCTGTGATTGAGAATGCATTTTCTCAGCTCTTCCCTGGGGTCAATCTTCATCATCATTATACAGCCCTCAATTTTGTCTTATTGTTCTTTCCATTTACATTTGAGTGCTTAGTACAGTGCCCGGCACATAGTAGAAACTTAATAAACGTTCGTTCACTTGACATTGACATTCGTTGGTTTATGACAAGTCTTGCCATGTTTCTCTGAATTCTTCATATTTTTCATTCATCACAGTTCAATAAGATTTCATCACATTCATATACCACCATTTTCAGCCACTTCTCAATCAATGATTCCCTGCTTTTCCCCCCAAGATCTTTGCTACCCCAAAAATATAGTGGTTTTTAAATAATTTTAATAAGAAAGAAAGAAAGCAAGCATTAGTAGTTTACCAGAAACATACCAGACACACCTGAAACCCAACATAGCACAGTGTCTATTTGTTTGGGTGACTGCATCTAGGCCTAGAGTCAACTCCAGGTTACACCATGTATGTCTACCAAGACCCTCAGGCGGCCCTACCGCTAAAGTGTCACAAGTGAAAGTCTCCTCTTGGCAAGGGCAGCCCCACTTAGAATCACAAAATTGGAGAATTGGACAGGACCTCAGTGGCATTTAGCCTTCCTCAGATATGAAAGAAATCCTCACATGAAAGAAATACCCAACAAATGATTATTTAGCCTCTTCCATGGTACAGAAGAAAGAGCACTTGCCTGGGAGTCAGGGGACCTGGTTTCAAATCCCACCTCTCATATTCAGTGCCTTTATGACCTTGAATCATCTCTTTCCTGAGCATCAGTTTCCCCATCTATAAAATGAAAAGGTTGAACTAGACATCCTCTAAATCTATTATCCTATTGCCTACCACCTCTCAAGTCATGCCATTACACTTTTGTACAATTCTAATTGTGAGGAAGCTTTTCTTGACATCAAGCCTAACTCACCTCTTTGCACCCTGTCCTCTAGGGCCAACAAATCTAATCCCTTCCACCCATGACAGCCATTCAAAGACTTGATGTTCCCCACTGTGTCTTTTCTTTTCCAGGCTAAACATCCCCAGTTTCTTTTACTTTTGATATCAAAATGCTTGGGGAGTTATCACCCAACCAATATTCCATGGGCATGCCTCTGGAAGTACCAGGCATAGAAGGGTGGATGGGACAGTTGAGATTTCAACTCCTCACTAGCAACCATGAGTTGTCAGGTATTTAGGAGTTATAAAACCATTATTCATTTCATTTTGTTTTATTAGCAAACATACATTTAATCCAGACGTGAAGGGCTAATCATTTCAAGTCATGCATTATTTAAGGGATTAGGTTTGGGAGTGCAAGCCAATCTAGTCATAATTTGTGAATTATTGCTGGATATCTTCATATTTCATATCCTAGATGAGAAGAGACTGAACCTGGGCCAAAGCAATAAAACAACAGCTGGGAAACCAAGATTGTCCATACACATGCAAAGAGACTCAGGACCTAGACTGAGACAAAGCCCTATAGATACCTGTACAAAGGGTGTAGGGCAGGTAACTCAGAGCTTAGAGCACCACCTAGTGGCTAGTAGAGACATCATACCCTGAAATCACCGTTCAGGCCAAAGTCCCATGAAGATATGCTTTGCTTAACTGCTTTTTTTGTCTCTAACACCATTGTGAAGTAGAGGCAGAGAGGAGGAAAGGAAAGGAAAGAAGAGGAGAGGAACACCCTTCCTCTATACTAACTAAAAAGAAGAAGCAACTTCTCTATTCCTATAGGCTCCAGCCTGACCACAAAGACTTGAATCTGTGAGCTTGTGCTGACCATGGGCAGAGATGTGAGCCAACCTAGTCATAGGATGTTTGCCCACCATGAGACTTTCCAGGGGATGTGAGTCAACTCTGTGTTTTTCCCTGTTGTCCTAGATTATTTAAATCCCTCCTCTGAATCAAGCCACGTGTAAGTCCATCCACCATCTTCATGTTAGACTAATCACAGTATTAATTCAGTTGGCATCACTGAACTACATTTTGCACTTTATGAAACCAACTGTATAAAAGAGTTGCTCTGCCTGTCAGAGGGGTCCCTGGTTACTAAGGAGTCTTGGATTCCATTTATTGGCAATTGCTAGCCTTGCTAACAAACTGATCATGCTCCAAATTTTGTGTCTCAGTTTCTCTTTATCACAGATTTCATTCATGACATGATGTAGAGTGAAGTGAGCAAAGTTAGGGGAACAATTTATATGGTAAAAATAATAACATAAAGAAAAAAAACAACTTTGAAAGACTTAAGAACTCAGATCAATGCAATGACCAATCACAATTCCTAAGGACTGATGATGAAGCATGGTACCCACCTCTCAAAAGAGGAGGGATGGGTTCCGGATGCATATTTTTGAACATGGCAAAAGTGTGGATTTATTTTGCTTAATTATTATTATTTATTCTAAGAATTATGTTTTCCTTTTTTTGCTGGGAGTGGGGATTTGGGGAAGAGAGGAGAGCTAAAAACAGTGTTGACAAAGAAGGAAAAGAAAAGAAAAAGGATCATTGGGGTATTTTTTAAAAGACAGAAGGGAGTTCAGAAGTGAACACAATTTTTAAAAGTGTGAAGGAAGATGGCCTAGCAGTTCCAGATTTCAAACCACATTACAAAGCACTAATCATCTGGTACTGGCTAAGAAACAGAGTGGTGGATCAGTGGAATAAATCAGGTATACAATGGACAGTAAAAAGTGACCATTATTATCTAATGTTTGTTTAACCCAAAGATGCAAGATTTGGAGGTAAGAACTCACTGTTTGACAAAAATTGCTAAGAAAACTGGAAAGCAGTTTGGCAGAAACTAGGCATAGACCAACATCTCCCACTGTATAGTAAGGTCAAAATAGATAAATGATTTAAACATAAAGGGTAATATCATGAGTAAATTAGGAAAACATGGAAAAGTGTACCTGTCAAATTGATGGAAAAGGGAAGAGTTTATGACCAAAAAAGAGAGAGAGAATGAGAGAGAGAGGAGTATAGGAATTAAAATAGATGATTTTGATCACACAAAATTTTAAAAAGGTTTGCACAAACAAAAGTAATGCAGCCAAAGTTAGAAGGAAAACAGGAAACTAGGGGGAAATTTTTCATAGTAAATTTCTCTAATAAAAGCTTCCTTTCTCAAATATATAGGGAACTGAGCCAAATTTATAAAAATAAGAGACATTCCTAAGTTGATAACAGTCAAATGATATGAACGGGAAGTTTTCAAAAGAAAAAAATCAAAGCTATCAATAACCACATGAACAAAAATGCTCTAAAACACTCCTGATTAAAGAAATGCAGATAAAAACAACTCTGAGATACTATCTCACACCTATCAGATTGGATAGTATAACACAAAAGGAAAATGACAAATGTAGGATGGGATGTGGAAAAATTAGGACACTAATTACTGTTGGCACAGTTGTGAACTAGTCAAACCATCCTGGAAAACAGTTTGGGACTATGCCCAAAGGGCAATAAAACTATGACCCTGAAATACCACTACTAGGTCTGTATCCCAAAGAGATCAAAGAAAAGGATAAAGGACCTACTGATACTGAAATATTTATAGCAGCTCTTTTGTGTCAGCAAAAAATTAGAAATCAAGGGGATGTCCATCAATTGGGGAATTGCTAGACAAATTGTGGTATATGGTTGTGATAGAATACTATTGTGCTACAAGAAATGATGACCAGGGTTATTTCAGAAAAACCTGGGAAAGTTTATATGAACAGATACAAAGTGAAGTGAGCAGAACCAGGAGAACATTATGCACAGTAACAGCAATATCATAAGGATGATCAACTGTGAAAGACTTAACTATTCTGATAAAGACAATGATCCAAGACAATTCCAAAGGACCCATGATGAAAGAACTTTGAATGTAGAGTGAAGCATACTTTTCTACTTTATTTTATTGTTTTAGTTTGTGTTCTCTTCTGTGACATGGCCAATATGGAAATGTTTTGAATGACTTCACTCGTATAATCAGTATCAAATTGTTTGCCTTCTCAGAGAGGGGGGAGGGGCCAAAGGGAGGGAGAGAATGTGGAACTCAAAATTTTTTTAAAGATCATCATTAAAAATATTTTCACATGTAATTGGGGAATATCTAATGAAATAAAAATATTTTAAAAGACCACATAGGTTTAAAATTGGGTTTTACCGAGACTTGAAATTCTGACAGGGAGTTTAGGGTATTGAGCTACCCTGGACAAGGCTGGTTTGTACAAGGATGAACTGAGCTAAGGTTGAGTTAGGTTTGACTGGTCTTGGGTCAGAATGAGGCAGCTTGGTCTGGTAAGGGCCACTAGAAAATAGTCATAGATCTAAGATGTGGAAACTTGACACTTTGAATCAGTAAAGCCAAAAAGGACCTTGGGGACATCTAGTCCAACATCAAGTCCATATCTGACTAGACATGCCTTCCACAACATCCCTAATAAGTGGGCATCCAGCCTTTGCTTGAGGACCACCTCCTAAACCAGCCTATTCTACTTTAGGACAGCTCTCATTGTTAGGAAGCTTTCTGGACATAGAGCTTAAATAAATCCACTTCTTTGAAGCTTAAATAAATCCACTTCTTTGAAGCTTCTACCTTGTTCCTGGTTCCACCCTCTGGAGCCAAGCAGGACTAGTATAACAACACTTCCAAGCAAAAGCCCTTTGAATACTAGAAAATGGAGCCCATGTTCCCCACCCCCAAGTCTTTTCTTCTGAAACTTGTTAAGCTGCTTTTCAGTCCCATCCAACTCTCCGTGACCCCATTTGGGGTCTTCTTGACAGAGATGTTGGTGTGATTTTCCATTTCCTTCTCCAGCTCATTTTACAGATAGGGAATCTGAAGCAAACAGGATTAAGTGACTAGTCTAGGGTCATATAGCCAGTAAATATCCAAGGCCAGATTTGAACTCACAAAGATGAATCTTCCTGAGTTCAGGCCCACCTCTGTCCACTGTGCCACCTAGATGCTCCTCTTCTGAAACTAACCACCCCAGTCTCCTTCAGTCACCACATGGCACTGTCTCTAGGCCCCTCTCCACTCTAATTGTCTTCCACTGGATGCACCACAGTTTCTCTTTCTTTTTCCTATAATGTGGCATCTAGACCTGGATATAACATCCCAGATGTGGTCTAATCAGGGCAGAGATCAGTGATTCCATCATCTCCCTGAAGGACTCATAATCATTTTTGTGTCATGGACCCCTTTGGTTGTCTGCTGAAGTCTGCTGACTCCTTCCTCCTCAGAAGAGAGTTTTTAAATGAATAAAACTCAATGTTACAAAGGCAATCAAGGTTTAGTGAAAATAAAAATGTAATAGTTTTCTCATCCAAGTTCACAAGCTCCCTAAAATCTACCCATGGTCACCTTGGATAGATTAAGAGCCCTTAAGAACATTATGCATCTATTAATGCAGAGTAATATTACGTTAGCTTTGAGGATCAAATGAGATATTTGTCAAACACAGCACTGTGTCTGGCACATAGGAGGTGCTTAATAAATGCCTGTTCGTTCTCTCTCTTCTTTTTTTTTTTTTTGACTGCTGAGTCATGCTGTTGACCTGGATTAATCTTCACATAAACACTTTATGTCTTCTCAGCACAAAACGTCATGTAGCCACATCTCCTCCATCCTGTACTTATGGCTGTTCATGTTTTTGAAAACTCAAATTAATAGTTTATCCAGAGTTACCTACCCATATAACAAGCTTATAGGGTGGTACCTGGGACTTTGAATCACATATCCTTGGTATATTCATATCTAGCAACCCAAAGTAGGTTTCCCTTCCAGGGGGCAGTCATATCATAGGATGGTGCCAAGGAGGAAGACAAACATGCCAGGGAGTGTGCCTGCATCCTCTGTTCAGAAAAAAGGAGGTGCAACCTGGCAACTGCTTATGGAGATACTGCAGTCACAGGTCCTAAAGAGCCAAAAAAGCAAGTTCTCACTACCAAACTTGGCACAGTCCAATGTCTTTGGCACAGTCCAATGTCCTTGGTACAGTCCAATGTCTGTATAATAGGAGGAGAGGAAGAATAGAGATAGCCCACCATGCATGAGTGACCAACAGGAGATGCTATAGACAATGGCCTGACCATGTTGTTCAGTCGTTTTCAGTTGTGCCCAAGTCTTCATGACTCCATTTGGGTTTTTCTTGGGAATGATACTGGAGTGGCTTGTCATTACCTTCTCCAGTTCATTTTACAGATGAGGAAACTGAGGCAAATGGGGTTAAAGTGACTTACCTACGGTCACATAGCTAATGTCGGAGTCCAGATTTGATCTCGGGTCTCCCTGACTCCAGGCTCAGCACTCCATTCACTGTTCCATCTAGCTGTCCCAGCCTGATCACACTCAGTAGTAAAAACTAGGTGCTCTCAACCCAGTATACATTCTTCCCAGTTAAGACATGCCACTTGACATCAGAGGGGCCTCTCGGCAGCGGCAGAGCACTCTTGGACTCTCAGAGAGCTGGCTGCCTTTCTTCCCTTAGCTCTGCCCTTTTTGTGGGTTGTAAGGCTAAAGGTCTGGCATGTGGATTTGTCCATTCAGATCCCACAGCAAGCAGAAAAACCCCTCCCTTCATCCCAGCCCAGTTCCAGTTCAATTGAGGTCATTTACAAAGGCATAATTGCATATAATTCTTTAATCATGAGAAATGAAATTTTTAAAAAATCAATGTACCTTGCTTGTGGAATCATGAAGAGAAGAGGATATAGGAAAGAGATATTCATTTAGTCTAATACTCATATTTTACAGATGAGGAAACTGAGGATCAGAGAAGGAAAGTCATTTGTCCAAGGTCACATATGCAGCAGGTCCCTCTCACTCCAAATCTTTCCATTCTACCACCCAAGCAGTGTCTGTCTGATCAAGGCAGGCCTGCTTTGGGCTACAGTGAAGACTGGGCAGAAAAGAGACAGAGCTCCCCCATCAAACTCAGATCCCACCTTGGCCTGAGGCCATGCAGGGACTAGCCCACCCACCCCCAGACAGTGGCAGACACAACTCTGCTCAAGATATTAAAACCTAAATATTTATTAGTATGTATTTACAGAGAAGAGGGTAAGTGGGAGCCAGCAGCAGAATCTAGGGGAGGGGAAGGACAGGACAGATAGACAGACCAGGAAGGTAGACAGACCTGACTGGCGCTGGAGAGGACACAGACACCATTGGAAGGGACAGGATTTATGTTGCATACTTTAACTACAGCGATTGTAAGACTGGGTCTACTTACAGGGCAGAAACACTAGAGGCGGGGTTTGGGGGGACAGGGCCCAGAGGTCACAAGAGTCCTTGCCTCCTCAGAGAGGTTTCCCACCTCCTCCCTCCACCTCCCTGGAAGGCATCCATCCACCTCAGCCGCCAACCCCCACCCCCCACCGGCCCGTTCTCAGGTAGGGGAGCAGGGCCAAGAAGAGACAGAGGGAAGACTGGAGGGCAGCTCAGATGATGCTGGTGGGAGCAAAGACGGGGCCCACACACAGAGTGTCTGCAATCTCCCAGCCGCAGGACAGGGGTTTACACATGTCGTCTGCGTCCTCTTCTGAAGGCAAAAGCTTGCCTCGCACGGCTTCCCTGTGGGTGAGAGAGGCTCAGTAATCACAACAATAACCAGCATTTAGAGATCTCTTTAAGGCTTACAGAACACTTTCAGCATTGAACATATTCAGTTCAGTTATTTTTCAGTCATGTCTGACTATTCATGACCCCATTTGGGGTTTTCTTAGCAAAAATACTGGGGTAGTTTGTCGTTTCCTTCTCCAGCTCATTTTACAGATGAGGAAACTGAGGCAAACAGGGTTAAGTGACTTGCCCATACAGCTGGTAAGTGTCAGAGGCCGGATTTGAACTCATGAGTTGCTGCCTCAGCCAAACTGAGACCTGGGAAAGCCCTTAGCTTAAAAAGGCCAAGGCCTCCCACTGCATCCAGGGTCGTCTCCAGTCATCCCAATCTGTATGTCATCACTGGACCCAGATGGCTCCAAAGGAGAAACTGAAGCTGGTGAACTTTGCACAGCCCTCCCTCACTTAAATCCACTTAAATCCCTCACTTCAATGCCATGGCATCACCTCCCCGATGCCAGGGTCCTCTTCAAGAACACAGGATGAACAACAACAGAACAGAACACTTTAGAAATATTATCACCGTTGGATCCCCATGACAGCTCTGTGAGGTAAGTACTCTTATTGTCTGGATTTTACAGATGAGGAAACCGAGTCTGAGAAAGGTCAAGTAACTTGCCCTGAGGCAAGATTTGAACTCTAGCTCTAGTTCCAGTACTCTCTCCACTGTGACACCTACATGTCCCTAAGTCATTAAGAACAGGAAGGGACTGTAGATATCATCTGAGCATCACAGATTCAGAGCTGGAAGGGCTCATAAGAGTCCATCTATTCTAATCCTCTTATTCCAGCAGTGAAGCAACTGAGTCCCAGAGGGGAAATGACTTGCCCAAGGTCACACAAATAGTAGGTAAGCAGAGCCCCGATTCAAAGCCAGTTCCTCTGACTCCAAATCCAGCCCTCTTTCCACTCTACCACATCCCATGGGTTGTGCCCAGAGTATGCCCACAGTGCCTGACACATAGTAAGCACTTAATAAGTGCTCGTTGACTGACTGCTGTTCTCTACCTTGGTGTGGTCAGTAGCAAGCTGGGACTTTTTACCCAGAGTCCCACACCCAGTCAGTCAGTGACATGTATTAAGCTCTAATGGTAGGCACTGTGCTAAGTGCTAGAGATATAAAGAAAAGTAAAAGACAGGCCTTGCTCTCAATTACCTTCTACTGTGCTGGCTCTGCTGTCTGCGTGACCTTGGGTGAGTCACTTCCTCCCTCCTCTGAGCCCCAGTGTCCTCAGGTCTACACTATGGGGGTTGGGATAGATGGATTCTAAGGACACTTTCAGCTCCGGGATCTGGAATCCTATGATCCTAAGCATAGTATGTTCATAGATAAGTAATCTGAGAAGCAAAAGAGCATTACAAATGGGGAGGGAGCTGGGAGGGGGCTTTATGGAGAGAGTTCTCATCTGAGCTAAGCCTTAGAACAGTGAGGTCAAACTTGAATAGAAAGAGGGGCCACTAAACTATCCATAAAGATCTTTTGGGGCATATACACTACATATTAACATTATCTCTGTTCTGTTGCATATTTATTTATTTTGTTAACTAATTCTCAATTACATTTTAATCTGGTTCAGCCCACTGTTTGACACCTCTGCCTTAAAGACTCTAACAGGCAGTGATGAGGTGGGAGCATATTCTAGAAATGGAAGAGAGAGCTGGCAAGAAGGCACAGAGCAGAAAATGGAATATTTACTTCAGGGAACAGATAGGTAATCCAAGAGGATGGGAAGATAGAATGAGTTGCTTGCCATTTTCTTCTCTAGCTCATTTTACAGAAGAGGAAACTGAGGCAAACAGGCTTAAGTGATTTGCCCAGGGTCACACACCTAGTAAATGTCTAAAGCTGAATTTGAACTTAGGTCTTCCTGACTCCTCACCCTGCACTCTATCCGCTGTGAAGATGAGTCTTTCTGACCCCAGGCCTGGCACTTTATCCACTTTACCACCTGGCTGGCCCAATAGGGTGAGGCACAGCATCCCAACAGAGGGAAATGAGACTCTGTCCTGGTCAGACCACATTTGGGGTGGTCTCTGGGAATAGTGTTTTAGGAAGGCTTTGACAAATGGGAGAAGCACGGGATCTGAGAATGCTTCTCCTGGAGAAGAGAAAGCTTTGCAGGGAACAAATATTTGGAGGGCCGTTATAGGAAGAAATGGCTAACTCCCTTCAGAGGGACAGCATGCCCACAGAGCTATCCAAATGCTGAATGGCCTCCTGCTCGCTGGAGGTCTTCAGTCCTTTGTCAAGGATATTACAGAGGGGCTTCCTGGTATGGTTTGGACTAGATGCTCTCTAAAGTCGCTCTGGATGCTGAGATTCTATTATTCTGCCCAGAGGCACTTATCCAGGGACAACATACTGAATTAGTTATTGATAGAACCATTTGTGCACCAGCTGCCTCTCCACCCCAGGCCCAAGCCCCTTACCAGGTGACTCTAGACATGGCGTAAGTAGTCTGGCAGGTTTGGCGCCCATTGCAGGAGGCTGTCGTGCCCACGGTGTAGGCTCCCATGTTCTCAAAGATGAGCCAATCGCCCGGCTGCAGCTCTGGCAGCCAGAGGCCCTCAGCCACACGGTCCAAGTCATCACAGGTTGGGCCCCAGAGACTGCTGCTGTATACACGCTGATCTGGAGATGGTTTCTACAGACACGGAGGGAAAAAAGGCAATGGTCACTAGAGAGACCCAGCAGACCCTCCCACAGGACAAGGGTCAAACAATGGACCTGGCTGATGACAGAGACAACCAAGTCATCTCCAACTGAAGCCTGGAGAACTTAGAGACAGGAGAGTGAAATGGAAAGACCTCTGTACTGGGAGTCAGGATCATACACCTAAGGCTAGGAGGGACTTCAAAGGGCCACTTGTTTTACAGATGAAGAAAATGGAAAAGGGGGAAAGCAGTTATCAAATGTTCACTATGTATAAGCACTATACTAAGATCTAAAAGGGCAGCCAGGTGGTGCAGTGGATAGAACACCAAGCCTGGGGTCGGGAAGACTCATCTTTGTGGGTTCAAATCTGCCCTCAAGACCTTTACTAGCTGTTTGACCCTGGGCAAGTCACCACTTAACCCTGTCTGCCTCAGTTTCTCATCTGGAAAATGAGCTGGAGAAGGAAATGGCAAACCACCCCAGTATTTTTTGTGAAAAAACCCAAATGGGGTCATAAAGAGTCGACACAATTGAACAACATAAGGGGGGCTAAAAATATTAACAGAAAACCAAGCAAGACAGTCTGGCTGACCTCAATGAGCTTACATTCTAATTGAGGGAGATACAAATAGGGGAGATCAGCTACAGAAAAGATGGAAAGGCTCAGGGGTCCTTAGGACACATTACTGGGAAAGGGGGATCTTGGTGGGATGGAGGTAGGAAGAGTAAGGCTGGGACAACTAGAGGACAACCACATCAATCTAGTGGGCTCCACCCTCCTCTGGACAAACAGGACTCAGGCTGGGGCTAAGGTTTGGCAATGTGCCCAAGATCACACAATTTTTTATAAGTGGCAGAGGCAAGATTGACGGAGCTAGAAAGGCTGCTTCCTAGTAATGGCCTCTCATTCCAAACTTGATGTTTTTTTCACCATACCATCCTAGGCACACCAGCTTCCCAACCCCCCCCCCCACACACACACAGAGGCTTAGATATCAGCTCTTACACTCACTAACATCACCCTGGACAATCATTTCTCCAGGTCTCCTGCTCCCTTTGTGTAAAAGAGATGGCTGCTGCAGCTTCCAAACCCTTTTCCCATAGGAGCCTGCTTATATAACAGAATCACAGAATTGGAGAGTCAGAAGGGACCTTGCTGACCCTGTAACCCCAACCCAGACCCAAAAAAAGAATCCTCATTATAGCACACCCAACAAATGGTCATTCAGCCTTTGCTTAAAGAGCTCTGTTAGGGGCAGTTAGGTGGCACAGTACATGGAGCTCTTGCCTTGGAGTCAGGAGGAACTGAGTTCAAATCTGGCCTCAGACACTTGAAACTTACTAGCTGTGTGACCCTGGGCAAGTCACTTAACCTTGATTGCCTCACGGAAAAAAAAAGAGCTCTGGTAAGGAGGAACCCACTGTCTTCTTCAGGCATCCCATTTCACTGACAGATAACTCTGACTTTTAGGAATTGTTTCCTTGTCAGCAAGCCTAAATTCATTACCTGTTGCTCCAGGTTCCAATCTCTGGGGCAAGAATTGGGGTGCAGGGGAAAAAGCAAGTACTCATTAAGCACCTACTATGTGCTGGGCATTATGTTTAAGCACTTCACAAATATTTCATTTGATTTCCACAACCCTGGGAGGTAGGTGCTATTATTATCCTCATTCTACAATTGAAGAAACTGAGGCAGCCAAAGGTTACATGAGTAGCTCAAGATCATACAACTAGTAAGTGTCTGAATCCAGATTTGAATTCAGGGCTTCCTGAATCCAGGCCCAACATTCTATCCACTGCACCACCTAGATGCCTAGAACAAGTCTAATCCATCTTCCAGATGGCAGGCCTTCATATATCTGAAGATGATTCATGCTCCACCCCCAAAAGCCTCCAGGCTAACCATCCCCAGTTCTATCATGATTTTCATATGGCATGATCTGAAGGTTCCATGCCAACCTGGTGGCCCTCCTCTGGATGCTGTCCAGTTTATTAGTGTCCTCCACCTTCCACTCTCTCCTTGAATACATCATGGACACTCCCATCTCACCTCAGAATTCCCCCTGACAGGGGTGCCATACTCACCATCAACCTGATCCAGATCCTACTCACTAATATATCTGAGCTCTCAGGTACACCCTTAGAGTAAAAGGTGAAGACACAGATTAAGCACCATTATCCAGTGCTGAGGATACGAAAAGAAGCAAAAGGTAGTCCCTGCCCTCAAGGAGCTTACAGTCTAACAAGGGAGACAGCATGCAAACAAATATACACAGAGAAGGTATATATGGAAAAATAGGAAATAATTAAGAGGGAAAGCACTGGAATTAAGAAATGTTCATTGTATGAGTTCACCTGCAAGGACAGTTTAGCAATAGTGGACCAGACTACTTTGATAGCAGACCAGACTCCCTGGCATTCACTTGCACCCTTCAAGGATAACCAGTTTTGTTGAGGCAAGAATAGAACAGTGATTAGCAAGAAAACTGAACTTCTAAACTTAACTCAGAGTCAATGAGTGATTACAGGAAAGCTGAATTTCCAAACTTAACTCTGAGGCAAATGAAACGTGACTTAGGCAGTTACAAAAATGTTGGCAGCAACACAGAATGAAATCAATAACAAAATGGAATCAACTTGATTTTCCCAATTTTGACTAGGTATGCATCAGTGTGGGGGAAGGGTCCGTTGTTCCTGTACAAACACTCAAGGTAACAAGTATATACTGGGCATAGGATAGCCTTCATTCCACCCCACAGAAACTACAAAGACAATATCATGAATCACAGTAGAACAAGGATAGTAATATAATTCCCCTTCCCTCTTTAAGGAGTCTCACTTTTTTCCTAGAGTTCATGCTATCCTCCAGGTTCATAATGCTACCCTATCATTTGTGTTCTTTTTGGATGGGAAACTTGGGGCAACTAGGAGAGAAACCTCCAACATTCCAGTCAGAATAGTGTATTCATCTGTGCAAGGATGACCAGGTTTAGTATATCTGAGCCACTTCTAGAAACTGGGGTGGAAATACCTAAGCTAGGTGTACCTAGGACCCCACACACACTGAGGGCCAGGGACCATATGTACACGTGTGGGACTTCAGTCCTGGGGGCTACCTGGAGTTCAACCAGTCTGAAGGATTAGCCAGGATCTGTACCTCTGTGCAGGGGTCTTAGAGAGCATCCTTAAGATGGAGAAATCCTTCCTGGCCTAGGTTCCAAGCTGGGAAGTCTGACCTGGGCCCCTGCACAAGTCCAGACAGCAGCCTTTCTATATCTCCTCATCCTGTTCAATTTCTTGTCTATCCCTTTGGAAATCCTTCCCAGGTGTCCCCCCACCAAAGAGGTGAGGGCTTTTCTACAGATCTCAACCTTGCCTGGACATCAGGGCAGTAATACAGGCTTTTCACCAATCTTTAACTTCAATCAACATGACTACACCATCTTCCTTTTCCAATCTCCATCCTTCTGTATCATTTTTAATGAGTTGTATTATTTTTAAATCACAGTCATTTGAGCGTATCCTGTCCCACTGCTTCTCCTACACTGAACCTTCTCCTTGTAATAAAGAAAAACAGTTAAGCAAAAACAATTGATAATACTGTTCTCATCTCACAATAAATGCAACAGCTTTTCTCCACAAGCTAGCTTCTTTCTATCTCTCCAATCTTACACTTAACTCCTTTTCACACACTCTTGTCCAGTGATATTGAATTACTTTGCTGTTCCTTCCTCCCCCACCCTGACTACTGACCTCCCTAGCTTCCTTTAAAATCTCACCTTCCACAGGTAGCCTTCCCTAAGCCCTCTCAATTCCAGCATTTTCTTTCTTAATTATTTCCTGCTTTTTCTGCATGTAGCTTGCTTTATATATATTTGTTTGCATGCTGTCTCCCTCATTAGATTGTAAGCTCCTTGAGGGCAGGGACTGTCTTTTGCCTCTTTTTGTATCCTCAAACACTTAGCACAGCATCTGGCATACAGTAGGTGCATAATAAATATTTATTTAATTGAATTTTCCATCTCCATGTCTTAGTACAGGTTATCCTCCATGCCTGAAACATTCTCCCTTTTAATTTCCATCTCTTAGGATCCTAGGCTTCCTTTTAAGTCTCAGCTCAAGGGCCACTGCCCTACAAGAGGCTTTTACCAGTTCTTCATCAGCTAGAACATTCCCCACAAAAGTTATTGTGGTCAGAGGAATATATACCAGAGTCGTTCATCTCCCATGCAGGCTGGGCTAGTTCTTTTCCTTAAAAGGTATTGAAAGCATCCTCTAGACTTAATTGACTCAGGAGACTGAGGGCTTGAGACATTGATATCAATGCCAGAGTGCCAAAAGCCATCAGGAGAGAGTGGAGAGGCTCCATAGGATTTTTTCCTCTAAATGATTTCTTTCATCCCAGAATCAATTAAGATTTGTGTTTGTCTATCTGTTCTGGACTGTGGCCCTAGAGAACACTCCCTCAAGCTTTTGCCTCACTCCTGAGTCTTATTCTACTGACATTTCACTTTTCCTCTTCTCCCACCAGACCAGGCAACTGTGGTCCCTATACTAAAATGATTGGCCCTGATACGGTCTTAACCTTGGGAGACTAAGATGTCTGGTTCATATCCCCTTGTCCGGTTTTATAGCTCCCTTGCCTTCATAAAGGTCACTCCCATTCCCTTACTATCCCGGACCCATTGGCACTGCCCAAGTTAATGATCAGGGGCTCCACACTGGAAGCGCAGGTCTTGGTAGAACTCTTAAGGGAGCACACCTTCAGAAGCCTTAACACTGGGCCTCATCACAGTGTGGTGATGACCGTGTTGTCTTGAAGGGTATGCCAGCAGAAGATAAATTCTTAAGGCTCAAGGTACATACAGGCTGTGTCTGTAACCCTAGGGCCAGCCTAGTTAGGCTTAGAAAACTCATCAAAAATGGGCTGGCCACTGGATGAATTCATTGGCCACAGCAACCCATGGAACCAAGAAAAATACAAAATATCCCTCAGTCCAATGGGGCCCCCTTCTGCTTCTGCAGTGATGGTGTCAGAGTGGCAAAAGACGGTAGGGGTGATAAGAACCACATGACTTGTAGACCATCCATAAAATATTAATTGAACCCCCAGGCTCTGAATATGAGATTCCTCAATTCAACAACCAAATAAAATTATACACTACAGGAGGAACTGAGCTAAGTCAATAGAGGCGTGTTGGCTATTGATATAAGACAGGACATAGGAGGAGGCTGCTAGGGAGAAAGACAGTTCATAGGCTGCCCTTGGGGAGGCAAAAATAAAGGAGCTGGCAGAATCAACTTCCCCAAGTATGCTCCCAAAGCCAAGGAGAAATTTCATTTCATAGGACATTTGCTTTTCTTCTCTTGAAGGGCTCACAAAGACAATAAGCAAAAGAGAGCCGAGGAGATGACTGTGGCAGTTTACTGTGCCTACCTCTGATAATAATAGCTAGCATTTATATATTGCCTACTATGTGCCAGGCACTGTGCTAAATGCTTTTTACAAATATTATCTCACTTGATCCTCACAGCAACCCTAGGAGGTAGATACTATTATTATCCCCACTTTATAGTTGAAGAAACTAAGGCACATTGAAGTGAAGTGACTTGTCCAGGGTCACACAACTAGTAAGCTGCAGGATTTGAACTCAGGTCTTCCTGACTTCAGACCCAGCACTTGATTCACTACTGCCCGCTGCCTCTACTGCAGAGGTCAAGAGGTAGAGAAATCTTAGGAGGAGCTCAGCAACATCTGCAGACCAAGTTAACATGTACACAGATTCCTGGAGACTTCTATGTGAATGTGAGCAAAGGGGAAGATAGTAGGGAAAAAAATAATAGCAGAAAATGTTCTTCAGCAACAAGAGAGGCCCAAGGCATATCGACTGCTTTGAGATCTCCTACCTATGTATCATGAATATTTGCTTCCAGAAGAGAACAATGAGGTACTAGATACAGTGAGGACTAAACAACATTACAGAACATGAAACTGGCTTTTTGAATGGAGGAAATGGATCCAGATGTGGTGACACATGCCTGCAGTTCCCAGAGACTGAGGCTAGAGTTCAGAGACGCAGTAGGGCTAATGCTGTCAGGTAACCACAGTTAAGGAGAGAGAGCGAGCGAGAGAGAGAGAGAGAGAGAGAGAGAGAGAGAGGGAGGGAGGGAGAGGGAGAGGATCAGTTAGCAGTGTGGGAGTTATGTCTAAATCAGTTGGGTGCAATTCAGCTTCACAGAATGAACGGTGTAGTTCATTCCCATCACAATTATACAGGGGTGAGAAACAATTATGAGAAAAAACTACGCACATTCACTGAGGGCTCTCAAGGTACAAACAAGCATCACAAAAGGTCCTCCCCAGCATAACCCACAACTGCATACCAAGCAAAAGATCACATTGTATTTAGTGTATAATTATTTTTTAAAGTATTTTACTCAGAGGGTGGTCAAAGTGAGTTCCCATTTCATATATGCGCTTTTTGTAGTAGCAAAGAATAATAATAGCTCACACTTATATAGCCCTTTAAGGTTTGCAAAGCACCCTACTATCTCCTTTGGTTCTCACAACAACCCAGGCAGGTTGGTCTCTAACACATGTCTCGAGGAACCTCTGGAAATGGCAAAGTGGACCAATGCCCTAGGAAAAAGCCCATCCACTCTTTTCTGGGTTTGAGGAGGAAGAGCCAAGAGACAGGAACATAAAACTGGCTTTTTGAACAGAGGAAATGGATCCAGATGTGGTGACACATGCCTGCAGTCCCCAGAGACTGAGGCTAGAGTTCAGAAACAGGGGGCAGCAAGCTCAGAGAGCTTGAGAGCTACAAGCAAGTGTAAATATTTAACAGCAGGATCTCCAAAAGAAGAAAAAAGTACAAAGGACATATTTTTAAGTTTAATCTGCATTATTAACACTTTCCGAAGTTTAGACAACCAACAAAACAATAAATCGAGCCCTGATTTGTAGGATTCTCCAGTTTCCAAGATGTAAATGCTCACACTGAAAATTTAACAATCAACTTTCTAGAATCACGTGGGTCCAGTTGTGTTCAGCACACCCCTGGCTACAGCTGTGATCACCATCTCTATCACAGATATCGAGTAGAGCTTAAAAGAGGAAGATACATGTTGGCTGAAAGTGCTCACCTCTTTTGGAAGGAGGCCAAATGGAAGACAGATTTCCTATAGATAGTGAATTCCTTTAAGATGTTCCCATTTATGGATGACCTCATGCTGATTGCATCAAGCCCCAGAACATCTCCATGGTACTTCTTTAATGAGATCCACAACCACTATTGTCTAGACTGGCACATGCAGCCCATTGAGTTAATCCATCAGTACGTATACTGTGGTCAGGCACCAAAGATGCCCAATAAGTGAGGTCAAGGATGACAACATGAGTTGTACTGTACTTGAGAAATGATATCACACCTCTGATAATTCCAATCTTTTTAACCCTAATATTTAACTCTAATAATAGAAGCAGTGGATGGCACTGTGGATGCAGCAATGGACCTGGAGTCAGAGAGACCCAAGTTCAAATCCTGCCTCAGACACTTAATACTGCATGACTCTAGACAAGTCCCCAACCTCTGTCTGCCTCAGTTTCCTCAACCGTAAAGATGGAGATAATGATAATATCTATCCTGCCAGGGTTGTTACAAAAATAAAATGAGATAACATTTGTAAAGTGCTTTTCAAAATTTAAAGCACTACATAAATGCTAGCTCATATTAATATACTTTGGGTGATGCTGTATGAGTCACGCATGAATACCACAATTTCTGACAAATCATAATTAAAGCAGAAAGACCACTGGATTTGGAATCAGGAGACCTGGGTTCAAATGCTGGCTCTACTATTTACTAACTATGGGACCTTGGACGAGTCACATAACCCTTTTAGGGTTCAATCTCCTTGTTTGTAAAATGAAGTTAGATAAAATGACCTCTAATAGCCCTTCAGCTTCTAGATCAATGACCTTATCAGGCCCCTTCCCACCTCTGGGCCTCAGTTTCTTCACCTGTCAAATGAAGGTGTTGGGCTAGATTGCCCCTGAGCTCCCCCTTCTAGCTCAGAGTCCTAGCAGTCCTTTGATGGAATAGTCCCGAGTAGCTGAGGATCAGACATCATCTAGTTAAGAGTCACTCAGGGAAGCCAGATTGGAGATAGTTGCTCTGGCAGCTAATTCTATCTAAGCTTCAACAGTATTATCAGGAGCACGAAACACTTTTAAATGTTGACATTTAGCTGAGCCTTTAAGGAATTTTAGATAAGAAATCTTGGTTTGGATAATCAGCTAATATTTAAAAAGCAAAATTACTTCAGGTGAGGTAAGTCTAATTTGCATCTCTCTTTCCTCACAATGCAGGAACCTCCTCCCAGACAACTGGGTCAAGTGATCATCCAGTTTCTGCTTTAACACTTCCATGACAGGAAGCGCAATACCTCCCAAGGTCATCCATCCCACCTGTGCACAGCTCTGGTTATTAACTCTTACTGCTACTGAGCCAACATGTGACTCTAGAGGGTTAGCACAGTGTAGCAAAGAAAGTTCTGGACCTGGAGTCAGAAGAAGGCAGAGTTCACATTCCATTTTCACACTCATTAACTAGATAGCCATAAGCACGTCACTTAACCCTCTTCTGTAAAATGAGGAAAATAGTAAGGTTATATCCTATCTCATAGGAGTGTTTTTAGAATCAAATGAGCCAGTGTCATAAAGCACTTTGCAAAACTGCTTTTTAAATGTCAGTTATAAGTATTATTAATTATTGTTATAATTATTAATATTTTGTTTACTGTAATAGATAGTCATTGTAATCATATTGTTATTTATTATTATTATTGGATTGTTTGTGATCGGTTTGAACAGTAGTTGATTTTTTTTTTTATTTCCCACCTCATCATCCCAACCCTGAAAGCCCCAAAGGAATGGGTAACGGGAAGTTGAATTGACTGGAGAGTTTTTATGTAAAAAGAGTCAATCACTCTCTGTCTCCCCAAAGTGGGGACATTTAATGAAGAGTCACCTGCTTTAAAGGAAATGTGCCAAACACCTTCAGAGAAAGCAGCGCAGAGGCAGTGAAGCTCACAGCGTGAATTCACCAGATGGTTACTCAGTCCACTTATTAGGAGCCCCCCAGGCCCAAGTGATGGCTATTCCTGAACAATGAACCTCCAATGAATGACCTCTAATTCTGCTAAATCACTGGCCTCCCTCCAAGTTTTGTCTGGGGACCATCCAGGAGGCGACTGTTAGCTCTCCAGGAGTCAGAATGTGTGCCGGTCATAGTAAGACACATTGCATCTGGTGAACCAATTATTCCACCCCTTCTCCCTTTGACCTCTGAGTGGATGGGGAGTTGAGGACAGGCTGCCAAGAAACTCAGGAATTTTAAAGCCAATGTTGTTCATTTCAAATGTCTGCTTTAGTCCTTGTATCCTCTCTAAACCATATGTGAGTGAGTAATTCTTTCAAGCCCCACAGAGTTGGGAAGGAGACTAGAATCTTAATGGCAATGGGAACATAAGCCAATCACAAGTCATTGCTGGATTATTTCATATCCTGAACCAGATGAGACTGAACCTGGCCCAAGGTGGTCTGCATATGTGCAGAGGGACTCAGAATGACTCTGGAGAAGGATGTGAGGCTGAGGACTTTGCACAGCTCTGCCTCAGTCAAATCCACTTCACGCCCAAGTCAAGACATCACCCTCGTGATGGACCATTGGTCCTCCTCATGAAAGAAGGGCAAACAAGAAAGGGACACAGGACCTAGACAAGATCCTGTAGACACCTGCACCAAGGTGCTTGGGCTGGTAATTAGTGGCTTGGAGTGCCACCTGGTGGCTTGTGCAGGGATTGCACTATGGCTAGTCGGTCTTTGGAGAATATAATACGCTTTGCCTGCCTTTGGAGCGCGTTGAAAGCAAATGAACCCAAGGAAAGGAACATTCCTGCTCTACACTCACTATTAAGAAGAGACAGCTTGGTGTACTGTAAAGAGTACCAGGCTTGTAGTAAGAAGACTTGGGTTCAAATCCTGACTCTTACAGTCCTTGGTGCTGCCCAACGGCTCACCATCAGAAACTGATAAGATTTTATCAGTAGAAATGACATTCAGGGAGAGGCATAAATATCTAATTAATGTCCAACCACTAAGAACCAGGGGACCTTCCCATCTGACTTGCAGCTAAAACCTTCCCTATGCAATATCTCCCCCATTAGAACATGAGCTCCTAGAGAGTAGAGACTATCTGATTTTTCAGAGCTTAAAGTAGTGCTTTGCACATAGTAAGTGCTTAATTCATGATTTATTCATTCATTGAAGCAGGAATCAATAGGTCATGTTTCTACAGCACTTTAAGGGAGTGAATTGAAATAAGAAGAAACAATGGACTTGGACTGAGGAGACCTGGGTTTGAATCCCGGCTCTCTCACTGACTCTCTCTGTGACCTTGGGCAAGGCACTATGCTTCTCTGGGTGGGCCTCAGTTTCCTCATCTATAAAAGGAAGGGTTAGACTAGGTACCCTCCGAGGTCCCTTCCAGCCCCAAATCTAAAATCCTATGGCCCTGTGACCTGGTGTGGGGGGGAGGAGAAGTGGATTAAAGGGATTAAAGATGATCTCCAAAGTCTTTTCCAGTCCTGAGCATCCTTTGCCTCTAAAACTGTGATTTATGAGGTACTTTTTTCAACCCTGAGAGGGAGGTAGTCCAGGCATCATTATTTGCATTTTACACATGAGGAAACTGAGGCTCAGAGCTTGGGTGATTTGCCCAAAGTCACACAGCTAGCCAGTGTTAGTGCCAAGACTCTTCCCCAGGTCTCCTGACTCCAGTTCCAACCATGTTTCCAGTATATATGCTGCCTCTAAAGTTTATCTTGCATACATACCCCTAGCCCTTCCCAAAAGGCTCTGCTATGAAATAAACAGAGATAGGGGGACTCTTCCTAAGGACCTCAGTGGTTAGATGTACCATGGCATCATCCCTATCAAGGAATCTGGCTGGAATATTTTGTTTTCTTATTATTTCTGCCTACATGAAAAAGATTTTTTGAAGTTAACTTTTTTTAATGGAAAAAATAGCCTCCCAGCCTATTCCATTTACCTTCTGCAAGATGGGCATGGGACAAGCGTTGTCAAAGAAGACACAGTTGAAGGCTCCATAGACACCCTCAGAAATATGGTACACGATACTCTTGGGAGAGTCCCCGTCTTCCTCTGTGAAGGGGAAGGGCAGAGGGTCAGGGAGAGCAGTCAGAACCCTGGCCAGGGAAATTCCCTGAGCCTTCCTGGAGTTAGGGCAATGATGGATTCCCCTCCCAGTAGACTGTCCCTATAGGCTGACCAGGTCCCCCTCTCCCCAAGAGGCCAGGCTGTTGCTAGTCACCCTCAAAGGGAGAGGCAGCATGGCATAGGAGAAAAGTCAGTGCACTACCTGAGTCACATTGGGCAAATTGTTTTATGTCCCTGGGCCTCAGTTTCCTCATCTGTAAAATGGAGAGGCTGGAATAGAACTAGATGATCTCTAAGGTCCTTTTCCTGAGAGATTACGGAAGTATCATAGAGCAGTGGAAAAAATATTAGATTTGGAGTCAAAGAATCTGGGTTTGAATACCAGCTCTGCTTTTTACCTCTGTGACTCTGGGCAAATGACTTCAACCTCTTGGGGACTTAGTTTCCTCTTTCGTAAAACGAAAACTGTTGGACTAGATGCTCTCTGAGATTCCTTTCAGGTCTAAATCTATGATCCCATAATATTTTTAGCTTTAAATCCTGTGACACTATGGGTTGAGGGTAGGCAAAGAGGAAAGCACATCCTTTTCCATCCCAGGCATATGCTCTGTATATTCAAATGCCCTTTGATGTCAATTATCTTGACATTCACAATATGCTTGGGAGGTGGGGGGAAGAAGAGGGTTAAAATCCTGAAACAGCAGAAGTAGGAAGGGTCTCCCACTTCCTCTACCCTGTCTAGCTTCCCATGGTCAGAATGTTTCTTCCCATCTTTGCCATGCTGGGTTCCCACAAATCCTCCTAAAGTCTACCCAACAGTTACCTCCTCCAGACAGCCTTCCCAAATTAATCCTGGCCAGTTTCAAACACTGTTGTCATCTCATATCCCTTTGCATGTGGTTCATGTATTCTGTTCACACTCTGAAATCATGCCTGCACACAAGCCCAACTAGCCTGAGAGGAACCTCCCAAGTGGCACCAAGCTTCCTTGGCTATCTCCCCATCACTAAGCCCCCCCCCACTTACCATCCAAGCCAGCCTGATCTGATGGAACTTCCTTCTTGCCAACAATCCTGATGGCCAAGGTAAAAGCAGAGGCCACGTAATAACGTCCAGGCTCAGCCAGAATGTCCACTCCACAGCCCTCAGGAAAGTACATGTCCAAGGCTGAGTTGATCACAGAAGCCATCTGGAGTCAGGAAAGGAAGAGAAGGAAAATGGCGAATGAGCCATTAGATCCCTTCAGAAGGAAAATCCCAGCTCAGAAATCATTCCATCCAGAAATAAAATTCTACTTCTAGAGTTGGAAGAGAGCTCAGCGATTACTTAATCCAACTTCTACCAGAACAGGGATCCTTCGAAACTCCCTCTCCCCTACCGATGGCTGATAATTCTGTGAAGTGGGGCCCAGTAGAATTTGCAAAAAAGGCATCAAACCTGTCCACTTTGGCCCCCAATATTAGCAGAAATTGCAAAGAAGCAAATTTAGGCTTGACATCAGGAAAAAAATCCTAACAATTAAAGCCATCCCCAAGAGGAACGAGCTGCCTTGGGAAATGATGGGTTCCCTTTCTTTGGAAGTCTATGAGCAAAGAGGCTGAAGGGGCTGACCGTGGGTCAGGTATGCATGTGATAGTGAAAACTCCTTTCAGCTACGAGTTGGACTGAGACATCCCTGAGATCTTCTCCAAGTCAAAATCCTGTGATTTTCCAGAATCTAATCAATCACTCCTCTCTACGACAAAATACCTGAAAACTTCTTCAAATACTTAAAGACATCGATCGTATCTCCCCTCAGTCTTTTCTTCTCCAGGCTAAACCTCATCCAGTTCCCTCAACAAGTACTCATATGGCATTGGTGTCCAGGCCCCTTGTTGCCCTGGGTCTAAGAGAGAGCCCATTACCTCCCATGGCAGCTCATTCCACTTTTGGACAGCTCTGGTTGTTAGGAAGGGGCAGCGAGGTGGCAAAGTAAATAGAGAGCTGGGCGAAGACCTGAGTTTAAATCCTGCCTCAGACACTTACTAGCTCTGTGACCCTGGGGCAAGTTACTTTAACCTGTTCGTCTCAGTTTCCTCAACTGTAAAATGAGCTGGGGAAGGAAATGGCCAACCACTCCAGCATCTTTACCAAGAAAACCCGAAATAGGGTCACAAAGAGTCAGACAGGACTGAAACAACTGAACAATAACAATTGTTAGGAAATCGTTCCTGATATTAAGCCTCCTCTGAATGAACTCCAGATTATCTATATCTTTTCTAAAATATGGTGTTCCAGATGAGATCTAACTAGACCGAAGTACAGCAGGATCTCCCTTGTTCTAGATAATATGCCTCTGGTAGCTGTCTTGGCCGCCATATTGACCCACACTGGGCATATGAGATCACTAAATTTTTTTCACACTCAATTCAGTCTAGACCAAGTCTCTCCATCCTATACTTGTTTGATTACTTGACTCTGGGCATAGATATTTTGGAGTCCCAATTATGTTATCCAGAGTGTTCATTATCCCCCCCGCCAGTTTTGCATAACCTGAAAGTCTGATGGGCCAGCTATGCCCATCAACCAAGTTGATAAAAATGTTAATTTGAAGAGGATAGGACCGCACCGAGTCACTCTAATAGGGCCCTCTACCTCCAATACCACTCCTTCACCAGGAAAAAGTCTAGGCAGTTCTCAACTCATTTCTCAACTTAAAAATGAAGAGGGCCTTAGAGACCCCTGACACCAACCCCTTCATTTACCGATGAGGAAACTAAAATCCAGAGAGGTTACTGGCTAGAGAGGCAATGTGGCACCAGTGGAAAGAGCTGGATTTGTAGTCAGAAGGCCTAGCTCCAAATCTGTGTGGCATTGGGCAAGTCTCTTAGAGCCTCAGAGTTTCCTTATGTAAAAAATGAAGGGGTTGGAAGGAGTCAATCTCTAGCATTCCTGCCAGCACTAGGTCAACAGAAGCCTGTGATTTGCTCAATCAAATTCTCCTAGGTAGCAAGTAACAGAGCTAAGATTCAGGTCCAGATCTTCTGACTGCAAAATTCAGGGTTTGTGCCAATATACCACTTTGTCTCAAAAGGGACAATTTATACGTAGGACGAGAGGGCATGGGAAGCATTGTGATGGGGGAATATCCAAACTGAAAGGATTAGGGACTCATTGAAGTATTTCTTTTCTTTTTCTTTTTTAATTTGTTTTTGGAGGTAATTGGGGTTAAGTGACTTGTCCAGGGTCACACAACTAGTAAATGTCTGAGGCCATATTCAAACTCAGGTCCTCCCAACTCCAGAGCTAGTACTCTATACACTGTGCCACCTAGGTACCCCTGAAGTATTCCTTTTCAAGTGGCACCCCTGTAGCCACTAGATTTCAGAGGAAAGAAGGAACAGGCAGCTGCTACATTTCCAAGTCCCGCTACTAGTGGGATAGCTTCTCCAAGGATCAAGAAGACAGAGGGGGACTCCATCCTCCTGCAGCCCCACTCCAGCAAAGGCATCAAAGAAACAGAGACAAGGAAGGGGAACCAATCATCTGAGTAGAGGCCAAAGTGTCGGGCTGGCTTTACTTCGCCCCCATTATAGTGAATGGAAAAACAGCATCTTTTAACTCTTTGGATGCCAGTCAGAGACAACATATGCTGTTTTTCCTAGGCTGTGAGCTCCTTTAGAAAAGGGACCATGGAGTATCTCCACCACTTACAAGTACAGTGTTCAGAAGCACCCAGTAAGTACTTGACAAATGTTGAATTAAATTTGTTGTTGTTCAGTCATTTCTTGACTTCTTGACTGGTCATGACTTCTTTATGACCCCAATTGGGGTTTTCTTGGTAAAGATACTGGAGAGGTTTGCCATTTCCTTCTCCAGCTCATTTAACAGATGAGGAAACTGAGGCACACAGGGTGAAGTGACTTGCCCAGGGTCACACAGCTAGTAAGAAAGCCTGGATTTGAACTCAGGAAGACGAGTCTTCCACTTTATCCACTGCTCCGCCTAGCTGGTTAAAGAAATGACCAGCATTGGTGATTCAGCTGCCTCCTCAAAATCCAAAGAGAAATAGTAGGGGGTGGTGATTGAGGAAAAAATACTATCATCATTATTCAAGACCTGGGCAAGTAACTTCAGCTCAAAGGGCCCCAGGCAAAATTCTAAGAGTCTGATTTGCAGAGAAGATGGTCAGTCTGCATTAGTGAGGCTAGTTTCCTCATAGGGAATTCCCTATGCCAATCAGGTCATAGGTCCAATTCTATCGTCTCCTCCCAAGAGTGTTCATAGTATTTAGTCATGAATGCCCACTGTTGCTCTTTCTTCTTTGTTGTAGACTGGAAAGAGCCCTGGATTTGGAGTCCATGGACCTAAGTTTAAGACCCAGCTCTCTACCTTACTATATTGGGACCTTCGGGGCAAATTCCTTCCCCTTTTTCTGGCCTCAGTTTCCTCATCTGTAAGATGATCTGAACAGATGATCTCTTGAGTTCCCTTCTAGCTTAAAATTCTCTGATTGTTGATCTCATTCTTATTCCAACACTAAAGGG
Organism: Vombatus ursinus; assembly: GCF_900497805.2. Taxonomy (NCBI): domain Eukaryota; kingdom Metazoa; phylum Chordata; class Mammalia; order Diprotodontia; family Vombatidae; genus Vombatus; species Vombatus ursinus. Next base: position 7,214,676 of record NW_020954553.1, read on the forward strand.
CCCCATCAGGGCTTGGATGAGGCCCCTGGGTTCCCAAAGGCTGGAGCAGCAGGAAACAAGCTCTAATTGTTCCATAAGTTTGGGCCAGTGACATGCCTGGAGTCCAAAGGATCGATCCAACTAAGTGCAGAGAAATTCACCAACAGAGGGATAGTCACTGTGGGTCACAGCCATTCATAAAGGTCACGTACTAAGGCAGAGAGGAGCTGCTATCCATAGAAGTGAAGGAAATCACAGTTCTCTGAAATGCCAAAGCATTATTATTACCAATATCATTGTTATTGTTACTGTGGTTGATCTCTGTCGACAGAGTTCTTTCACATACCTTACCTCTTCTGATCCTTAGCAAGAGGCCTGTGAGGCAGGCAGGATAGGCAAGTATTAGCCTGTCTGTTTTACAAGGGGGGAAACTGAGGCTCAAAGAGATTAAGTGACTTGTCAATGGTCGCATAGCCTGCCAAGTGGCAGAGCCAGTTTTGAAATCCAGCTCTCTGGACGACAAGTCCAGGGCTCTGTCCAAACTGGGGGACCAGGAAGGGGAAGGAAAACTATGATATAAACATATCTAGGCCTCTTAATCTATCTTCCTCCTATTCCTCTGCCTTCCCCAACTCCAGCAGTAGGGAAGCGGCCACCTTGTTCCCTGGGACATCACCACATCCAGGGCCTTTCCTGATGCCCGCCCCTGCCCCCAAGCTGTGCTTTCAAACTCTTAAAATTACTTTCTGCCTATGTTTAATCAATCAGTTATCAAGTATTTATTACATGTCCACTACGTGCCAGGCTCTGGGAATATAAAGGAAAAATGAAAACAGTCCCTGCCCTCAAGGAGCTTATATTCTATGGGGAGAGGTAAACAAAAGTAGATACAAGGTAATTTGGGGGGGAGGGGAAGGAGGAAGGCAGGAGCAGAGAGCAGAAGAGAACAAGAAAGAAGGTGGTGTCCGAGTTGTGTCCCTCCCCTAGCCCCAGTAGAATGCAAACTCCCTGACGCTAGTTTCCTTTGTCTTTGTATGCACAGTGCCCAGCACCGTGTTGCAAAATGGGATCATGGAACTACATGACTGGGGTCACAACTCTGAATCTGTCATCCTAGATGTTTACTGAATTGAAATGATGGCTGGGCTGGCTGGAGTAAGGTGGAACCTGGGGCTTCTTGGTGGATTTTATTCCCACAGCCTCTGTGCACTGCCCCTCTGAGAGGGCAGGAGGGGGCCCACAGATCACTGGGCTTTTACCTCTTCAAACCTGACTTTGGAGTCCTCAGTGCCAGGAAAGCCACCTCCAAGATCCAGGATGTGCATCCGGTAGCCCAGCTCAGTCCCCATTTCAAACACCAGGCGAGCATCTGCGATGGATTGAGTAAGAGCCTGAAGGTCGGAGGAGCAACCACTTCCAACATGGAAACTAAAGAGAAAGAATCCTGCTCTAAGCAGATGAACTTACTGGGGGCGAGGAAAGGAGGGGGAGGGAGAAAGGGGAGGGGCAGAAAGGGAGGGAGAGAACAGGAGAAGGAGAGGGAGGAGAAGAAGGAGGAGAGAGAAGAGAGGGAGAAAGGGAAGCGAGGGACTTGGAGGGTGAGAAAGAGGAAAGGGGAACAAAGAAGAGGGGAAGGAGGGAGAGAGGGGAAGGGTGAGCGGGAGGGAAGAGGAGGAGGAGGTGGGAAAGCAGTCTCCCCCCAACCCTACCAGCCACAGAGTTGTAGGTCTTGGAGTTAAAAAGAACAATGTACCCATTCTACAGAGGTGGCAACTAAACCCCAGAGAGATAAAGGACCTTGCCAAGGATCATAAAGCAAGAAAGTAAGAAAAGGGGTCACCATTTATTTGACATCACGGATTATACTCTGGGAAGGAAAAAGTGGGTTACAAGGGGAAATGTAGGCAATGTAAAAACAAAAATATCAATAAAAAATGTATTGGTGGTGGGGTTTTTTTTAAGGGGGCAGAGGTCTGACACATAGAATATTAAAACTACAAGGGCGCTTTGAGGCCACCTCCTTCAGCTCCCTCGGCCTACTGATGAGGGGGTGGAGGTCCAGGGACGTGATGACATACAGCTACTAAGCACGAGATCATGGCAGCATCACTAGCATTATGAAGTCTAGGCGGAGGGTTCTGTAATCTCTCCCACGCCTTTTCCCAATCCCACCCCTGAAAAGGTCAGCTGGCTCCACAGGTCACCAAGTTAGTGATCCTTGCAAGGCCTTCTGGGATGCCTCCATCCAGAGTGGTCCCCAGATTCCTCCTAATAACACTAATGAACAATTATAAGAGAAACCCTCCTCAATCATGGCAGAGGGGTTAATCAGCTGGAAACTGATTGCTAGGTGATTTAGTTTTGCCTAAGAACCCACTTCACAATTTCCAGAGTACTCTCCATTCCATTATTCTCATCCTATCTTCACAACATTTCTGTGACCTAGGCAGGGCAGATATTAACATCTCCATTTTGCAGATGAGGAAAATAAGGTCTTGGGTGGGGAGTTGATTTGCCCAAGGTTACACAGCCAGGACAGAGCAAACCCACCATAGGAAGCCAGTTTGACAGGTTCCCATCCACCCAGTGGCAAGATTCTAGAAACCTCCAGGAGCCAGTCACTCACCTAACACCCACCACTTCCATGTTCATCTTCTTGGCAGTTTCTAGCAGGTGTCTACAGGACTTGGGAGTAGCACCGAGTTTCATGCTCAGGCAGGCAGGAGAACAGGAGTCATCTGTGGCAATGCGTAAAACCATCCTGTGGGGAGACACGCACACCCCGCCCTCCCCGCTGGGTGGAGATCCACCCCCCTTCCACAGGGTCCTCCTCTAGCTGCTCTCCAGGGCACCTTTCCTGGGCCAACAGGCTGCAGGCCCACCTGGCTTAGAACCATTCAACCACCAAGTATCACCAGGAGGTGAGCCGGGGTGGGCATATACCCCCCAGGCCCCTAGTCTGAGGGGTCAAAGCCACAGCTCAGCCTGGGTTAATTGTCTCCCACTTTCCTACCACGGGCCTCCATCCCCTAGCTTTTAGTCATCTCTCTTTCTGCACCCACCTCTCCCTTCCGTTTTTCTTCTCTTCCTACCCTCTCTCTCGATAACCGATGCTACCATCAGATCATAGACGGGGAATTGTGCCAAAGACATGAAGGCCACCCTGGCCAGATAGCCCCAGGTAGGTTGGACTAGAGTGTGTGAATGGTACCACATGACCCAGACACCCTCCTACTAATGACAGGGACATGTCCCACACAGTGACCACTGCAGACAAGTAATAAGCATTTTCTTTCTTCCTTGACTATCTTCATCTCATCCTTCTCATGCTCAAAAACCTCCAGTAGCTCCCCATTGCTCCCCATTCAAAACCACTCCACACTCTGGCATTCTCAGGCCCTCCATCATCTGGCCCCAAGTTTCTAGCCTCAAAACAAACCCTCTATTCTAGATTGAGTACATAGGAGAAAACCAGCATTTATTGTTCACATTGTTCACGTAGACATATATTGCCTTTAAGGAACATTAGCTGAGGGCCTCATGAATCTGTAGGGTCCAGAGTTAATGCAGGGAAAATTGTACCGGGATCTGGAGTCAGATCTGTAAAATGGGCAACATTGGAATCAGCAGCCAATGTATCACCACTCACTGTAACCTATGCGGCCTCAGGTAAATCACCTCTATGGTAAGTCACATCTATGGGCATCTGATCCTCACCTGTAAGATGAGACGGCCTGCAGATCCCCTTCCTGCTCTGGAAATCCGGTCCTCTGATTGACCCAAGTTCAAATCTGAATTCAAAATCTATGCTATCTCTAAAGCTGAGGGACTATACCAAGTCAGATTCAACAGAGCCGCCCACAGCCCCCATCCTTGCCCTCAACCTGCCACTAACAACAGCTTGCATTTCTATCGCACATAAAGGTTTTCAACCTGCAGTGTCTTGCAACCTGTCCTGCCCAGCTTGAGAAGGCCGGTTGTTAAATGTTAAATGTTCAGAGGGATCATTTGTCACCAGCAAATACTACAAATCAGGGTGCACGGTTTGTTGTTTTGTTGATTTCTAGACCTTTCAAAAGTGATGGAGAAGATGTTAATAATGCTTGAAAATGTGGCATAGATACAGTTTTTCCCCAAAGAGTCTATTGTTAAACATTTACCAGCACACCCCTTTCTCCAAAGGTAAGTGCTATGGAAGTGTTATTATCCCCTTTAATAGAGAAAGAAATTGAGAGTCTGGAAAGTTAAATGATTTAGAATCAAAGGATGACTAATGCAAAACTAGAATGGCTCCTTAGGGGCAATCTAGCCCAAACCCTTCATTTCACAGGTAAGAATTTATAATGTAATTTTATATAATATATGTTAGTATATGATATATAATACACTTATATATAATATATCCCTATAATATTATCTTTAATGTAATATATACTTGTATACTATACATCATAATTTATAAATATTATTTCATTTTATGCTCACAACCACCCTGGGGGGCAAGGGCTATGGATGAGGAAAGTGAGACCCCACAGAATTTAAGTAGTTTGCCCAGGATCATACAAACCAGTCACCTGGCTCCAAGTCCAGCGCTCTACCTATACTGCCTCTTAATAAAACTCATCATCTATATATAAAGAGAGAATCATGAAGGCTTACTAATTACATTAAAGACAATTCAACACCTTCATTTTCTACCTGAGGGAACCGAGACCCAGACAGGGGAAATTACTACACCAAGGTCACACAAAGCTACTAGGTGCAGAGCCAGACTTCAGAACCCCAAAACTTTGGAAGCCAGAAGGGACCCCAGAGGTCATCTAGTTAAGCTGCATCTGGACAAGAATCCCACATATGCAGACCCACACTCATACATCTCTACAACTGCCTGTGTTATGGTAGAATTCTCCAAGTTTGGTCTGAGGACTGGGTTCAAACCCCAGCCCTGCAAGTTCCTCTTTGTGTGACTTTGGACAAGTAGAGTAACCTCTCTGAGACATCAGTTGCTTCATCTTGATAAGGTCGGGGGAGCTAGATTAGGTGACTTTTACAAAGGGCCCTTTCAATTCTAAATATGTGATTTGGGGAAATAGCCACTGATGTGCATAGCAATTCTGAATTTCTGTGCCTGTAATACTCTGAACTCTCATCATGAATGGTCAGCCTTCTCTTGAAGATTTTTGGTACTGAAGGTTTTTCAATACTCCCTCCTCCCAAGGGAGCCCAGCCTCTTTGGATGGCTCTTTGGGAACGTTTTCTTTCCAATCAGCCTACCTGGCAGTGGGGTGGGACCTCGCCACCTTCGCCAGCTCCACCTCGTTGTCAAAGCTGAGCACTCTAATGCCAAGCTTGGCAGCCTGCTTCACCTGGGCAGCCTGCTTGCATGGGCTGGTATAGATGATCTTGTGGGCAGGGACCCCAATGTGCCGCAGCAGCTCCATCTCTGCCTACAAGGATAGTAAGGGACTGAGCTCTGTCCTTGCTCATCCTTGGCCCCACCCAGCAAGACTCCAGCAAACTGACCCATTACCATCCCATGGACTAATCAGGCTCTTGGGCTTCCTGGAGGAGTTGTCATGTGAGCTAAGATTTTAAATGGTGAATTCAGAATTCAATGAAAGGCAGCCTGACTCAGGGGATAGACAGCCAGTCTCAGAGTCAGGAAGACCCATCTAGGTTCAAGTCCCATCTCTGGCACAATACTGGCTGTGGAACCCTACACAAGTCACTTAAATCTCGATGCCCCAGTCTCTAAGACTGGAAGAGCAAGTTCCTCTGAACAGAAAGAGAGAGTTTCCACTTCAGGAATTCCCCACAGGAAAAGAAGGAAGGAAGGAAGAAAGGAAGGAAGGAAGGAAGGAAGGAGGGAAAGGAGAGAGGGGTGAAGGAAGGAAAGGAGGGATGGAGAGAGGAAAAAAGGAAGGAAAGGAGGGAGGGAGGGAAGAAAGAAGGAAGAAAAGGAGGGATAGAGGAAGGAAGGAAAGGAGGGAAGGAAGGAGGGAAGGAGGGAGGGAGTGGGAAGGAAAAAGGAGAAAGGAAGGGAAGATCACAGATATAAGGAATCAGAAAGAAAAGGGTAGAAAAAGGAAAGCAAAGGATGTTTGTAGGGGATAAAGAGTTCAGGCTGGATACAGCTCAGAATAGGTGGAGAATAGCATGAGAGGAGACTAAAAAGAAAGGAGATACAGGCACAAGTAGTGGAGGGCTTTGAATTTTGGGCAAAGATGAGTTTGAGCAGAAGAGAAATATGGACAACTTAGGCAACAATCTGTAATAATTCTCTGTTCCCTGGTGCACTTAAGTCGTGGTTTAAACATTAATAGTTGACATTCATTCAGTCCCTACTTGACATGGCAAAAGATAGAAGTCCATGCAATGCCTTGACCTGGAACAGCAGTTGGGATTACAAAAGGTCACAGAATCCTAGAAACTCCAAGGCTTTAAGGAGGGTAGGGGACAACTTATCAGTATCTGAATCCTTACTAAGACAACTCTGACAAATGGTCCCTCGCATTGCGCATGAACTACTTCGGTGATCTAGGAGCTCATGTCAAACAGTCGTCAATGTTGTTGAAGGCAGTGCTCCCTAATCTTCCAATAGCCTAGGCTCAGAACCTCATAGCCCTCTTCAGCTGTTCATAACCTCAGCTCTTACTTCTCCCTCACCTCCTAGGGCCAATCAGTTGCCAAGTCTCATCAATTATGCCTCTGCCTCATCTCTCACATCACTTCCTTTCTCTACACTCTATACTTGTAGAGACAAGGTCACCTACCTTTGGTTCAGAACCTCAGAGTAGGAGGCAGGGGGAAAGCTTGTGGTACAAGGAGATGGAATGGGACTAGGTACTTTCTAAGGGTTCTTAAGACCTCAGAAATCCCCTTCCAGCTCTAATAGTATCTATCTATGATCCATTTAAAAGCAGTTGGATAATGAGGTTAATAGGAGTCATATTTTAGATACCCACCAGTTATCATTCAATATCTTTTCTCCCTTTCATGACTGAATTCCTTGAGAAGGCCATTTATAATCAATGCCTTAATTTACTTTCTTCTCATTCTCTTTTTAGGTCTCTACAGTCTCATCATTCAACCAAAATTGCCCTCTCCAAAGTTATCAATGATCTCTTAATCGCCAAATCTAATGGTCTTTTTTTCAAACCTTATCCCTCTTAACTTCTCTGCATCCTTTGACACTGTTGATCATCTATCTTCTCCTTGATACCCTCTTCTCTCTAGGTTTCCATGACACTTGAGTCACGGGCATGATGAGTCATGAACATGATGGGTAAAAAGAAAGACAATGAAGCACATGGGTCTCCTCCTGACTGTCTGACTACTCCCTTTAAGTCTCCTTTGCTGGATCTTGTGTCTAGGTTCTCACCCACTCCCCACTGAAGGTGGGTGCCCACCTAAGAGTCTATCCTGGGACCTCTTCTCTTCTCCCCTCTATACTATTTCACTTGGTGATCTCTTATCAGTTCCCATGAAACATTTCAATTATCATCTTTATGCTGGTGATTCTCAGACATAATTTATCCAGCCCTCCTAATCTCTAGATCTCTCTTAATCTCCATTTTCATCTATTAGATATCTCAAACTAAATGTTCTATAAGATACATCTTAAACTCAACATGTCCAAAGCTGAACCCATTCTCTGTCCCCACAAAGCCTTCCAAATTTCCCTATCATGGACAAGAACACCACCATCCTCCCAGTCACCAAGGCTCAAAACTAGGTGCATCATTCTCAACTCCCCACTCTCTCTCAGCGCCCCCATCCAGTGTGTTAAGTCTTATTGATTTTACCTTTATAATATGTCTCTTATACACTCCTTTTCCCCTCTGACACGACCACCATCCTAGTGGAAACCCTTATCATCTCCTACCTGAATAATTGCCAACAGCCTGCTGGTTTGTCTCCCTGCCTCAAGTCTCTCCCCACTCCAGTCCCCTCTACTCAGCTGTCCACCTAATCTTTCTAATGTGCAGATCTGACTGTCATACATACACATAAATACACCATGACCACCATTCAAACAACTCTAGTGGTTCCTCATCACCTCCAAGATCAAATATATAATCCTCTGTTGTCATTCAAAGCCCCTCCATACCTGCCTCTCTCACCTCTTCAACCTTATTACACATTACTACCCCCACCCCACCCCCCATGTCTTCTTATTACCCAGTGACTGTCATCCTTTCTGTTCCTTAAGTAAACAAGACACACTCTATCTCCAAACTCTGGGCATTTTCACTGGCTGTCTACTATGCCTAGAATGCTCTCCCTCCTCACCTCCATCTCCTGGCTTCCTTCAAGTTCCACTTAAAATCCTGCCTTCTACAAGAAATCTTTCCTGATCCCTCTCTGGTGCCTTCCCTCTATCAATTAACTCCATTTTACCCATTATATCTCTTGTTTGTACAGTTATTTGTATGCTTTTGCCCCCCTTCAATTGTACTTAAGGCAGGGACTGTCTTTTGCCTTTCTTTGTATCCCCAGAGCACAGAGTAGAAGCTTAGTAAGTGCTTAACTGACTGACTGACTAGTAAGGCAATCCTATCAGTTCTCTTTAAAGAGCACCGATGTTTCACCTGGAATAGCCACAAGGGGGCATCCTCTGCTATCTAGACCAGGAGTCCCCGAGAATGAGCTTCTAAACTGGGTGATGTCACAGAATTTCCTGTAATTGAGCTCATAGCATCACTTCTACCTAGAAGTGACTAGAAAGTGGAGGCTTATTAGATGGGGACATTTCTGTAAAGAGAGTAGAAAAAAAGGTCAATCTACCTATTAGCATGGAACTTCCTGCCCTAGCCCTCATTTTCCCCCACCCTTCCCCAAACCCCAAGAAGATAAAGCCATGACCCAAAGACAAAGTGGGTCAAGGCCAGCGCCCTGCAGTTCTCCTTCTACCACCACCCCACCCAGGAAATGGGCCCTGAGGCAGTCCAAGGACCTAAAATCTCCAGGAGGGTTTTCCTCCATCAGTCTCAGGAGAGGGAGGAGGAAATAAACAAGCGAGAATTAAGCAACAACAACAAAATGTTGTACAAAGAGGTCTATTACAATCTGGAAATTTCCCAAAATGACTGTTATAAATAAAATGTATATTATATAAATATAATATATAATAAAATGTAAAATAAAAATATTATTATAAGTCCTTTGCAGCTTGCAAAATGCAGTAAGGAACCTTAAGGAGCCATCTAATCCAACCCCCTTATTTTACAGATGAGGAGACTGAGACCTAAAGAGGTGAAGAAACCTTACCCTATGACACAGCTAGTGAGCAATAGACTGCGCTCCATTATAGTTTTCCTGGCTCCAAATGTCTCTCCACTATACTCCTGCTGTCTTCTCTAAAATCTTACAGCCAGGCTCTCCAAATATTTATTCTTATAATGATGGTTGTTTCACACACAGACATTTTTTCACATTTTAGTTCCCATTTTACTTTTTAAAGTTTGCAAGCACTTTTTTTATAATAGTCCTGTGAAGTTAATATTTAGAATATTAATACCCATCTAACAGGTAACGGTAATCATAGCTAGGAAATGACAGAACTTTAAAACTTGAGCACTGTGATTTTCCTTTTTTGTTGTTTTTTTGAGGGTTTTTTTTGGGGGGGGTTACTTCTTCCACTTCATATCATTTAAGGGCAGCCAGGGGGGCTTCATAGTACATAGAGCACCTGGCCTGGAGTCAGAAAGACTCATCTTCCTGAGTTCAAACCTGGCGTCAGACACTTAGTAGCTATGTGACCCTAGGCAAGTCACTTAACCTCTTTTTGCCTCATCTGTAAAATGAGCTGGAGAGGGAAATAGCAAAAGCCACTCCAGTATCTCTTCCAAGAAAACCCTAAATGGAGTCACGAAGAGTCAGACACAACTGAAATGACTGAACAGCAAAAGCACTTCAACTCAGTCTTAGACCTCTTGATTTCTCTTACTGCACCTTTAGCCCAGAATGCTTAGCGAACAACAACAGACACTCAATAAAATGACTGAATAATTGGAAGACATATTTGAGTGATGGTAGAAAGCCTGGACATGGGCAAGTCCCATATGTCACTATTGACACTGTAGATAACTTTGGGCATCACTAACTTGCTCCTCCCTGGATCTCAGCCTCCTCCAACTGCATGTAGCAGGAGGAGGAAGATGGACTACATTGTTATCTCTCATCCCCCTCCCTCCAATATATTATCTATTGCCAAGGCCTGTCAATTTCACCTTTGCAACTTCTCTTGAATACACCTCCCCCCTCCTCTGCTACTGCCAAGACATAAAATCTACTTCAGGTCCTCATCACCCCACGCCTGGACTATTGCAATAGCTGCTGGTGGGTCTGCCTGTCTCAGGTCTCTCCCTACTCTAATACCCTCACTCAATCATCAAAGCGGTTTTCCTAAAGCCCAGGTCTGACCATGTCATTCCCCTACTCAAAATAAACTCCAGTGGCTCCCCATTGCCTCCAAGATCAAATTACAAAATCCTCTCTTTGGCATTCATATAACCTAGCCTCCGCTTGCCTTTCCAGTATGACCCCCTCCCACCAATGTGCTCTTCAATCCAGTCCTTGCTGTTCCTAGGACAGGATGCTCCACTTCCCAGACTGCATGCATTTTCACTGGCTGTATCTCATGCCAAGAATACTTCTTTGTTTTTTTGTTTGTTTGTTTGTTTTTTTTGTTTGTTTGTTTGTTTGTTTGTTTGTTTTTCCTGGCTTCCCTGGCTTCCTTTAAGTCCCGGCTAAAATCCCACCATCTACAGGAAGCCATTCTTAATTCCAATACCTCCCTCTGTTGATTATTTCTTATTTATCCTGTATATTTTTATACATAATTGTTTGCATGTTGTCTCCTCCATTAGATTATGAGCTCCCTGAGGGCAGGGACCTTCTGTGTTTCTTTGTTGTGTCTCCCATTAGATTGTGAGCTCCTTCAGGGTTTTCGTTGGTGTTATTCAGTCGTTTCAGTTATGCCCAACTCTTTGTGAGTGGAATAGTTTGCTTTTTCCTTCTTCAGCTCATTTTCCAGATGAGGAAACTGAGGCAAAAAGGCTTAAGTGACTTACCCAGGGTCACACAGATAGTAAATGTCTAAGGCTGGATTCGAACTTGGGAAGATGAGTCTCCGGGACTCCAGACCCAGGACTCTATTCACCTCACTGCCTAGCTGCCCCTTCTTGACTATCTTTTACCTTTCTTTGTATCCCCAGCACTTAGCACAGTGCCTGGCACATAGTAGATGCTTTAAATTCTTACTGACTGAATGATTTTAAGCTTCCTTCGAAGAGCTAACATCCTGTAAGGTCAGGAGCTAAGTGGTGCAGCGGACGGAACACCAAGACCCAGAGTCAGGAAGACTTGAGTTCAGATCTGGCCTTAGGTACTTCCTAGCTATGTGGACTCCAGGCAAGTCACTTAACCCCGTCTGCCCCAGTTTCCTCATCTGGAAAATGAGCTAGAGAAGGAAACAGCAAAAGCCGCTCCAGTATCTTGCCAAGAAAACGCCAAGTCACAAAGGCTTGGACGTGGCTGAAATGACTCAACAACAACAGGGGTGACCACCCAATGCTAAGGTTCCTCACCCCAGGGTTCCTCACCCCAAGGTGCCTCACCCCAGGGTTCCTCACCCCAAGGTTCCTCACCCTGCCTCTTCCAGCTTCATAGCCTATGTTCCAAGGTTCAACCTCTCAGCTCTGACAATGTATGCACCAAGTTCTTTAAATGAAACAGGACTCCCGAAGTAGGTTAGAGAAGGGAAGCGGAGGGTGTCTCATTACCTTATTAGCGCAACTGAACCCCAGCCCCAGCTCTGCCAGGGCCCTCAGCACCCCAGGGCTGCTGTTGCACTTGACGACATAGAAGGGTCTGACCCGGGGCAGGTTCTTCAGAAAACGAAGGTGCTTCTTCACCACATCTCCCAGGTCGGCCACAAAGAAGGAGGCCCCTCCATCCTACACAGAGAGGAGGAGTGAACCAGCAGGGAGGCCTTGGAGGCCCTGGGGTCCCTGCCCTTCCCCCATCCAAACAGGAAATTTCCAAACATCTCATCGCCCCAGCAGGAAAGGCAATCACTGCTAGGTCCCAGGTCATCTATTTTAATTATTCCCCAAGAATTTTCTGGGCTAACAGTTGTTCGAGGCTAGAATACTTGAGCATGTCAATCCCTGGGGCTCATTTCCTCCACCTAAAAATGAGAAGAATGGTCTTCTTAAGAGCATGGGATTTAGAGATGGAAGGAAACTTTAGAGATTATCAAGTCTGATCCCCTTTATTTGGCAGGTGAAGAAAGTGAAACCCCAGAGAAACGGAGTTAGTTGTCCAGCATCACCAGTAACTGACAGGAGGTCTCTCCTTCACATTCCTGCAAATAGCCTTTATGCATTTGTTTTAGAGGTCTCTAAAGATCGTTTCCAACTCCAGAGCCCATCAGCCTGGATCTTTTGCTGCCTTCCACTCCAGCTTATTTATCTTCTGCCTATATACGTCCTGAGAGGGATTTACGTTTTGTTGCTGCTGGATTTTTTTTTTTTGTCATTTCATTAGTGTCTGACTCTCCCAGACCCCATTTGAGGTTTTCTTGGCAAAGACACTGGAGTGGTTTGCCAGTTCCTTCTCCAGCTCATTTTACAGATGAGGAAACTAAGGCAAACAGGATTAAGTGATTTACTCAGGATCACAGTGTCTGAGGCCAGATTTGAACTCAGTAACATGAGTCTTCCCGACTCCAGGCCCAGCACTCTATCCACTGTACCACCTAGCTGCCCATACATAGGATCACAAGATATTATAATGAATTTAGAGCTAGAAGGTGCCTCAGAGGTTTAGTCTGACCCCTTCCCTTATTTTATCAATAAGGAAAGTTAAGATTGATTTAGTGACTTGCCCAAGGACATCCAGGCAGGAATGGAAGAGCTGTGATGATAACTTATGTCCCAAGTGACTCCAAATCCAGGGCTTAATGCACCATACTCCAAACCGACCCTCCTATCTAGTCTCTGGATCTTCCTCTCCCTGCAGGGCATCCAATTATTCCCATTCTTCTCTTTTCCTTACCTGTGAGCCCCCCAAGGTCAGCTCCTCCAGCAGGTCTCTAGTGGTGAAGCCCTCCTCCACCATCACAAAGTCTGATTCACTCAAGTAGCCAGCCATGCTTGGGAGCCACAGGGAATGCTAGGTGGACTGGCTCCCAAAGCCGTAGAAAGTATGCAACACACTGCCAGGTTGGAAAGAAAAACAGGAAAAGAAGGCTCCACAAGGAGGCCCAGGAGCAGTAAGCTCCTCCAGGGCACCTAGCAGCATCCCTATGCCCCAGCCTGTTCCCTGAACACATCAGCACAGGATGGACTGGGGGAGAGTAGGAATAAGCCTTGCCTTGCAGGCAAGTCGAGTCTCTGGGAAAAGGCCTGGGATTTCAGCGGGAAATCCTCAGGGCCCCTGATCTAGGAGTGCCGGATATTGTTAGTACAGGAGGGATGATGAGTTGCAGAAAAATACCCACATGGGATTAAGAAGATCAGGTGACCTGAACTCTAGTTACCATTCTGCCCACACTGCCTTCTTTCTCTCTGGGCCTCAGGTTCCAAGACACCCACTGTCTGGCTCATCCCTTCCAGGTAGGTCATCAGGCTGCAACCCTCCCTTCCTCCCCTCCTCCCCTAGGCAAGGGCCCCCCCACTTACCGAGCCCCGTCCTCCTTGGGGGGGGCAGAGCCGGGTGCGATGCTAGGGGGGCTCGCAGGTGAGCTCAGAACTTGTGCAACACCCCGAGGAGTAGCTGCTGCTGGGGAGCTGAGGCCCCTGCTTCCCAAGAAAGGGAGGAGGGAGGGAGAGAAGAAAGGAAGGGGGCATCTAATCAGAAGAGGGTGAAGGGAAGAGGGAAGAAGGAGGGGGAAGGGTCTACAGCAGAAAAGGAATTAGTGACAGTCTAGACCAAACTTCCCCCATTTTACAGATGGCAAAAACCGAGGCCCCAAAGAGTGTAAGGGACTTGTCCAAGATTGGAGGGAAGAGAGGAAAATCTGGCATAGAGGAAGGCGAAGGGGGACGGCTCGTTCTATTCCTCACCTTTTCGGGAACACCCCCTCCCTCCTCCCTTCAACTCACCTTAAAACGCATTTACACGGCTTCTGCCCATAGGTCTCCCCAGCGAGTGAATCGGATACCGGCGCGTCCGCTCCCCCCGCGGCTCCGGCCCGGCCCTGCGGCCTGCGCCCCGCCCGCCCGCAGCAGAGACTGATTCCACACCCCACCTCCCTCCAGCTTCTCCCCTTATATACCCCCACACCCCCACGACCCCCCTCGCCCCGCCTCCTCTGACTCTCCGGTAGCCCTGGCAACCGGGCATCGCCAGCCCATTGGTCGATTCCGACACAAAGCATTCGTCCCCGGCCGCACCCTGGGCCGCGACACCCACCTCAGCATCGTCCCCTATCAACGCCCCTGTCTCCTAGACCTCACCCTCCACACTGCCCAGTTCACATCCACGGGTCCCACAGCGCTACGGATCCCACAGTGCTACGCATCCCACAGAGCAGTCTGGTTACAAAGGCAGGTAGTTGCCTCGCAGAGCCAAATCTCAGGAAGAAATGACTCCGACATCCTGACTGAAGGTGATGTGGCAGGAGGAAGGCCTCCCAGCAAAACAGGTCATCCCCTTCCAATTCTAAATTCCAAATCCGGGTGGTTCATCTATCCCTTCAGGGCTGGGATCCAAACCACTTCCTCTTTTCCCACTCATCCCGGCAAGAGAGATCTCTCTCTCTCTTTGAGATACTGTATCTTATCAAAGGAAGAGGTTAGATAGGAATCCTAGCATTTCCTAGTTGGGAGGGGTCCATAATCATACTTCAACCATTTATTTTATACTTGAGGAACCTGAGGTCCAAAAGACAAGTGACTTTCCCAAGGTCAACCAGTAAACAGCAGAACCAGAATTAAAATCCAGGTTCACAGATCTATTCATGTTTCCAATATTCATGCTAGATGATGAGCTTTTGAATCTCTTGCAGCCCTAAGGCCCAGGTCTTCATAGCCCCCTTGGCTCTTGTCATTTAGGCACAAGACCTGAGGCTCATGCTTCCCGTGCTCTTTCCAGGCCTTCTGCCAGCCCCAGCACTGACTCTGGGCACTTCCCTTCCTCCTCTTTCCGTAAAAGAACCAAGGGTTGGACTTGGGGGTCTTCCTTTCTAGATCCAAGATTCTTCAGGAATCTTGGCAGGAGTGTGTAAGCCCTTTGAGGCAGAGATGGTGCCTAGAGATCCATAGGATCCTAGAGTATGGGCTGGAAGAGATGTTAAAAGGCATCTAGTCCAAGCCCCTCACTTTACGTATGAGGAAACTGAGGCCTAGAGAGGGATAGTGACTTGGCCAAGGTCACAGAGGTGGTGAGTGACAGATGAAGGATGTGAGCCCACATTCTCTGACTCCAAAGTCGGTGCTCTTCTCACTGTATCACAGATTCAGGCACAAAACATAAATATATAGATTTCTTTGTAATCCCAGTGGCCAGCACAGAGTTGGGTAAAGAGAGAGCACTGCCCCTTTGTGGGAGAGGAGACGGTAAAGGATTCAACCCTGAGCCCTGTACTTTGATGATACACATCAGCTTCCCAGAAATTGATGGTACAGTGGAAAGAATGCTGGGTTTGAATTCTGCCTCTGCCACTTACTCCTTGTGTGGTACTGGGCAAGATGCCCAACCTCTCTGGACCTCAATTTTCTCATCTATAAAAAATAAGGGAGTTGGATTTGATGACCAATAAGGTCATTTTCAGCCTGGAATTTCTCATGAATTTCATCTCCTCCAAGCCAATAGCACTGCATTCAACCTCCAGGGGGATTCCTCTTTCATTATCAACACAAAACTACATGCTGGGAAATATACTAAATAATGGGGCTACAAATCTAAGAGTGAAGTAGCCCCTGCCTTCAAGGAGCTTATATTCTAATGAGGGAGAGAGAGAATAGGAATATAAAAATATACACAAAATACATACAAGGCAGTTTGGGGAGGGAGAGAGGCCACTAGCGGCTTTGGAGGGAAACTTCCTACAGAAGGTGGTGTTTGTACAATCTTGAAGAAAACCAGGGATTCCAAAAGGCAGAGGTGGGGAGGGAGTGAATTCCAGAAACGATGGACAGTGAATGCAAAGCCCAGAGAAGGAAAATGGCACACTAGATGGATGGAATTACCAAGGAGGCCAGTATGAAAGAAATGCAAGGTGCCAGGAGGGTGGTAAAGCGTAAGAAGACTGGAAAGGTAGGAAAGGGACAGGTTCTAAAGAGCTTTAATAGTCAAATATTTGATCCGAGAGGCAACAAAGAGCCCTTGAAGGTTTTAAGTAGGGAGTGATATGATCAGACCTTCACTTTAGGAAAATCACTTTGTCAGTAGTATAGAGGATGGATTGAAGTGCAGAGGCATAGGACAAGGAGGTCAGATAGAATGCCAGGTAAGGGATACTGAGGGCCTGAATTATGGTAGTGGCTATATGAATGGAGAGGAAGAGATGTGTAGGAGAGTAGTTGCAGAGTTAGGAATAAGATCTGGCAAATGATCGGCTCTGTCAGGATCCTCATGCCAAGACCACCCTCTCTTTTTACTTTTACAAGACACCCTGTTTTCCAGAGCTAAGGCACAGAAAGCAGGCTATACCCTGAACATGGAATAACAAAATTCCTTTGCACTTGAATGAACTCAGCCATAACAAAGTCCCAGAATTGTTTCATACCAGCACCAGGTGGTCCCTGAGCTCAGATAAGTACCTGCAGAAACCATGTTCCAGTCATGAAGCCCTGCTATGAATCAAACTCGATTCATTGTTGCTGTTACCTTTTATTGTCAGAGGCACAGTTCACTTCATCGCCACTAGTTCATGTATTGAGATTTGCCCACACTAAATAGGGTCAACTCAGTATCAGAGGAGGCCCCAGCACATGTGTCTAGTTTCCCTCCTCCAATGGAATAAAGAAAGCTTTTTCCTTATGACTACTGTTCGTTCTTTGTTTTTATTTTATTTTATTTTTCTGAGTTGACTGTGGTTGTGAAAATCTGTGTGAACTCTTTGATATTTTCAGAGTTAACAGCAATTGTACAATTTCTGTGACTCTCTGGTCATTTGTTTTCAGAGTTGACAGATCTATGGGTATATTCAAGGATAATATGAAGACTTTCATTCTGGGTGACTGGGAAGATAATCACGTCCTCAACAGTTTAAAAGATAGATAGGTTGGAGTTTAGGGAGATAGAATGAGTTC
The DNA here is from genome assembly GCF_900497805.2 of Vombatus ursinus. Taxonomy (NCBI): domain Eukaryota; kingdom Metazoa; phylum Chordata; class Mammalia; order Diprotodontia; family Vombatidae; genus Vombatus; species Vombatus ursinus. The sequence goes on from NW_020954553.1 coordinate 7,231,919, forward strand.
CGTTTTAGACATGTCGAGTTTGAAATGCCCCTTAGACTTTATTGGAAATATTCAGCAGGCAGTTGGTGATGCAGAACTAGAGCTCAAAAGAGAGAAGGATGGAATCTATAGATTTGGGAGTAATCTACATAGAGATGATAATTGAACCCATAGGAGCTTACAGAGGTCACTGAGAGAGTACAGAGATAAAAGAGAAGAGGGCCCAGAACAGAATTTTGGGAAACCCCCATGGTTAATGGCCATGACATGGATGATGAGTCAGCAAAGGAGAACAAGAAGGAGCAGTCAGAATCAAGAGAGCAGTATCATGAAAACTCGGGTGAAGAGGGTAGTCGACAGTGTCAAATGGAGTAGAGAAGTCAAGGATAAAGATTGAAAAGTGGCTGTTGCACTTGATAGTTAAGAGATCATTGGTAACTTTGGAGAGAGTAGTTTCAGTTGAGTGGTAAGATCAGAAGCCAGATTATAAGGAGTAAAAAGAGAGTTAGAGGAAAAGAAAGAGAGACATCAAGTGTAGATGGCTTCTTCAAAGAGTTTGACTGAGAGAGGGAAAATAGATATAGGATGATAGTGGGGGATGGTCAGATCCAATGAGGTTTTCTGTTTTAGTTTTGGGGGTTTTTTTGGTGAGTTTTTTTTTTAGGATAAGGGAGACTTGGGTGTGTTTGGAAACAGCAAGGAAAGAACCAGTAGATAAAAGATTAAAGATTGGTGAGAGGAAATATGCTTAAGAAGATGAAAAGGGATCAGATCAAAGATGCATATAGAAGGGTTGGTCTTGGTGAAGAGAAGGGCCACCTCTTCACTGGAGACTGGAGTAAAGGAGAAAAAGGTAGGGATGATGTCAGTATGTTATGAGAAAAGATAGAAAGGTTGTCAGGTGAGGAGTAAGGGAGAAAGAATTTCCAGTGGAAAGTCTCAATTTTTTTTGTAAAGTACTTCCCAAATCATCCTTAAATTTCCAACCCAAGACCCCCTAGTAACCTGATCTCAGTCTTTTTGTGCATTGTTCCTAAAGTTCCAGGACCTACTGTTCCCAATCTTTAATTTCTTTCCCCCTTTCTCCTGTCACTTCCATCACAACTGGGCACAAGTTTGTCCACTCCTTCCATTTTCTTTTTTCCCCTTTGTCCCCACATAGTGCAAACCACAAGAGTCCTAGTCCTCCTTTATCATTTGTTCTTTCATTTCCCCTCTCCCAATGGAAGGAAAAATATGGAAATACAGATTAGTGTCACCACTACTTCATAAATAGAATACAACATCACACAAAGACAAGCCCATCCATCACAGAGGCAGACACTGAAATGATTGGTCAACACCAAAAGAAAATCTCTAGTGGAGTACCACAGGACTCTCTCCATGGCTATTTAATGTTTTTATTAATGACTTGGATTAAGGCATAAATGGCAAGCTTATCAAATTTGCAAGTAATCCAGAGCTGGGAGGAATGCGCTGGATGATGAAAGCAGCATCGCAATGGGCTGAAACATGAGCCATGACCCAAATGTACATAACAAAGAAATTTTTGTAAAGGAGACAAGAGAAAAAAAAATTATCAAAACTAATCAACACATTGAAAAATGTACTTGCCTTTTTAAAATGTAAGTTGGTCAATGAGTTCCCTATGTATCTACATTGGTCTCTTTACACATCTCCTCCTTTTCTTCGTCATTTACATTGTTTGTGTATGCCCTCAGATTTTCATTCTTGGGTGTTTCCTATCCCTCCTGAGCTGACTTCCTCTATTGCATTTTAAGCCACGGGATCCTACCTAACCTTTCTCTGAACCTTTTGAAATCTGCTTCCCCAAACCACAGAATGCATGTCAGACTATGGGCTGCCTTCACAAGTTCTCAGCATTTATCACTTGGTCTTCAAATTTCCCATCATTTCTACTTTAGCAACCAGTTCCTTCTAGTTGGTGAGAATAAGGCTCAAAATAGTAGTTCCCCTTGTCACTTCCTCCACCTTTTATAACCATAAATTACCATAAAAGTAAGCCAAGAGTTCATTAGTTGCTCTGCTTTGGCAACTTCAACAGATGCAAAGATATGAGAAGCCCCACATCACTACTTGTCATGCCCAACTCAGATTTGCGAGATCAGTTTCTCAAATTCCTCCTCTATGTCCTCATTTTTTCCAAAGGGGTAGAAGAGGTCATATACATAATACTCTCCTGAAAATATTCCTTTTTCCTCTCTATCTTGCTCTTCATCCTTTGCCTTCATTTACTCTGCAGGGTTTTAAGGCTAAGAGAATGAAGGCTGAAATGGTACACTCTGGAAAGGAATGGGTTTATGGAGAAGGTGATGAAGTCTGTTTTAGGGAGTCTGAGGAAGATGTCTAGGGAAAACAGAAACTTGAGATAGAGGTTGAGATTGATTGCATTGCAATGCATACGAGAATGCATTGAAGGAACTGGGATTATTTCATTTGGATAAGAGAAGGACTGAGAAGAAATGATAGTTCTCTTCAAGTGCTGGAAATTACATCATATGCTAACATTGTTCTCTTTGGCCGTGGAGGCAGAACTAGAAGCAGTGGGTAGGAGCTGCAAAAAGGCAGATTTAAGCTTGATGTAAGGAAACCTTCCTGCCAAGTGCAATGGGCGCCTCTGGAGGTGGCAGGCTCCCCCTCACTGAAGCTCTGCAAGTAAATGCAGGGTATCATTTGTTAGCTGTCTCTTACAAGAGATTCATTTGGGGATATGTATAAAACTAGATGGCCTTGGAGGTTGTTTCCAAGCTTAAAATTCTGTGATTCTGTGACTTGGGGAGCATTTGCAGATAGTGTCTCCTGTCTAAACTTAGCTGTTGCCATGGAGAACAATAAGGGTGGTGACAATGGAATGCTCTCCAGTTGAAAGGAATTCTGAGGAAGCTGGAGTGTGGTATGGTCAGGCCAAAAGAGAGAGAGAGAGAGAGAAGTGAATGGATGGATGGATGGATGGATGGATGGATGGATGGATGGATGGATGGATGGGTGGATGGATGCACTCGCCCATAGAGCATTTGAGTGAATGAACACTGATTGAGACAATTTTATGTCAAGCTCAACCCTTTGTTGCTCAAGCTGATACTGAGCTGCTTGTGGCCCAGTCTTGCCTAAACTCAGCTTTCATTAGCTTCCTTTCAGTTCAGTGCTATTCAGAAACATTTACTAAGTTCCTGTGAAAAACCCTATACTTGACACCAAGGATACAAATGAAAAATGATGCATTTCATATTTCTTGAAATTCTCAAGAAAAATTCAGAAGACACAAATAGAAACTATTCAAATGAAGGAGAAAAGGGGTAGTTGTATAATGAAACCAGTGTGGATGCACAGGAAACTGGTTCATCAACAAAACTGACCTTCTCCAGATGCAGAATAATATATTTTTGACATAGCCAAAGCAAGAATTTATTTTGCTTAACTGTGCATATTTGTTACAAGGGCTTTTTCTCTTCCAATGGGAGGGGGAGGGGAAAGAATAGAGGGGGGGAGGAAGGGAGAGAGGGAGAAAGGAAGAGAGGGAAAGAAAGAAAGAAAGAAAGAAAGAAAGAAAGAAAGAAAGAAAGAAAGAAAGAAAGAAAGAAAGAAAGAAAGAAAGAAAGGAAGGAATGAAAGAGAAAGAGGGAAGAAGGGAGGGAAAGAGAGAGGAGGGAGGGAGGGACAGGGAGAGAGAAGGAAGAAAGGTCATTGAGACATCCCTTTTTTTTAATGCAGAGAAGAGAACAGAGGACAGCCAGAAAAAAGCACAAGTCAAGCAGGATACCTTTAAAAGTCATAAGTTGAACTTAATGTATACTTTAAAAAGAAAAGCAAGCTCTATGTAATAGATACCTGCAATTTCATGTCCAATCCTCTTTCTGTTCTACTGTGTTTCTGGAAATATTCATTTTATTTGCTGTCTGTTCAGAAAAAAAGCAAAATTAAAAAAAGAAATTATAAAAAAAAAAGAAATAGCCCCTGCCCTCAAGGAGCTTCAAATCTAAGGGGGCAGGGGAGAGAGAGAGACAGCAGATGGATGAAGGTTGTGCTACATAGTAGATGGCAGAGCCAGTCTCCAAGTCAGGACAACCTGGGCTCAAATTCTGCATCTGACATATATTATCTGTGTGACCCTGGCCAAGTCAATTAACTTGGTGCCAAAAGTACCTCTCTAGAGATATAAAGTACAAAACAGTTAGCAATCTTTATAAGTTTTATGTAACTTTTTGTTTTTATTCACAATTATTTCTGAATCTACCTCACCCCACTCCCACCTAAAGAATCTTCCCTTTTAACAAAGAAACAGTTAATCATGTGACACTGTGACAGCCTGACTACTAATGTAACACTCCACATATACAGTCCTCCACCTCTCCAACAAAAGGGGTAAAGTTCATATCTACTTTTGAGATTTTCTGTTTCCTCCTTCACTATAAATAAACACATAAGGGAATGAATCAATGAAAAGCATTTATCGGTTACTCTTTGCAAAGCACTATACTGAATTTTGGGGATGCAAATGGAAAAGCAGTCCTTGCTCTCAAAGATCTCATATTCTAACAGAGGGAGACAATATATATGGAAAGTTTCAGTTGCAAATCAGATGGGAGGGCATCATGGTCTTTAGTATGCAGCAGTGAAGTAGATGATAATGCATCTTCCTTAATGTCATTTCCACTCATAAAACAATATCTATTTCTGATATTGAACTGTTCAATAGCGCCTAGAACTTGGATGTCAAGAACTCTCTTTTCCACATCTTCAGTAATTGTGGCTGCCAAAAAAGCAAGGTTGCAGTACCTGCAGAAATAGTTGCCAGGTAGCAACTCCACAGGGATCGATTCCCTAGATGACTAGATGACTGAAAGGACTGAGCTAAAATCAGAGCCAATGGTTGCGGGTAGGGGGAGAAGGAACGTTGCTGCTATTCCAGGGATTCTTGGACACAATTACCTGCCAATTGGTGACAGTCGGTCAGCAATTGCTGGTGGCGGTAGCGAATGTGGTGGGTGCCTTCTCCACCTCCTTGACGATGTCACTTCTGTAATGGTACCTGCTTCTATCAAGCACAATCATAGCAACACCAACACATCACTGTCTCTCATTTCCTGTGGGCTTTCTAGGGTTTCTAGGGATTCCTGTTTGTATTTCAAAGTTCCTATTTGACTCTGGACTTGTTGTCAGAAATTAAAGCCCTCTGTTCCATTAAAGATCCATTTTTTTCCTATTTAGGATTATACCCATTTTTGCAGGATAAATCATTTTTTGTTGGAAACCTATAGCTTTTGTCTTTTGGAATATCATATTCCAAGTTTGTATATTTATAGCAGACACCATTAGGTCTTGGGTTATCCTGACTGTGGTCCCTTGGCACCTGAATAGCTTCTTTCTGGTTGCTTCCAGTAATTTTTCTTTAACATGGGAGCTCTGAACTCTAGCTTTGACATTCCTGAGACTTTCCTTTTTTGGTGGGTAGGTCCTTTCAGGAGATTATTAGTGGATTCCTTCCATCTTTGCTTTGCCCTCTGATTCTGATAGATGTGGGTAGTTTTGATCATGGTTTTCAGAGTGTCTGATGATTCTCATTGTCTCTCTCCTTGGCCTGTTTTCCAGGTCAGCTGTTTTTTATATGAGATATCTTACATTTTCTTCAACTTTTTAAATCTTTTAATTTTATTCTTTCTGAACAGTGGGTTGGCACAATGGATAGAACACTGGACCTAGAATCAAGAAGAACTGAATTCAAATTCCACTTCAGATATTTATTAGCTGTGTGACACTGGGCAAGTCATTTAACTTCCGTTTGCCTCAGTTTCCATATTTGTAAAAGGGGATAATAATAGCAGGGTCAGGGTTGTTGTGAGGATAAAAATGAGATAACTTTTTAGCATGCTTTGCAAATCTTAAAGCCCTATATGAATACTAGCTAATCATTATTATTATCATTTTATTATTATTTCTTACTGTCTCATAGAGTCATTGATTTCTATTTGGTTTATCCTCCTTCCAATTTATTCTTCTAGAGAATTTATTTCATTTTTATCTCATTTCTTCTAGGTATTCATCTAGTCCTTGTGCAAAGTCCATTTTTTTCCTTTGAGTCTCTACTTAAAGTTATTACAAAGTTACTAAAGTAGTCCTTATAATTACACAGATTTCAATTTCATTTTTTTACATCTGTCTTGTTCTTTCCTTTTACAGTGCTGTAATCATTGTGTACATTATTTTCCCGTTTCTCTTACTTCATTCCACATCAGTCATATAAGTCTTCCCATGCATCTTCAAATTCTTCTGTTTTGTGACAGTCCTCTGGCAAAAGGGAGTCCCTCCCAGGAGGACATAGGATTTTCCTATTGACCCTTGCTTTCCGGTGGGCTTATGGTATCATACTCCTCCAGTGTAGATGTGGCTTTTAATAGGTTAAATCCTTGTCCCAGTACAAAGTTTATGTCTAAGCAAAGACCCATGAGTCAGACAGAGACATGAGGGGAAACAACCACTTAATGAGTTCAGGTGCTGATAATAACATGTAGAACAATGGAAATCACTTCAATGCAAAGCCTTATTGCAAGAAATGGGGAAGAAGGGGGAGGGGGAGAGGAAAAGGAGACCCAATATACAACTCAGACATACACACTAACATAGATTATAGCTCAAATAAAGGCAGAGCTGTGTTGGGGACTGCAGAGACACAGGTCCATTCAACAGGAAAGGGGTGCCAGAGCAGGAAGTTTTCTCCTGTTGGAGGGGATGGTGGGCTCCAAAGTTCCCTTCTGAGAGTGGGGTTCATATGCTTTGATTATGAATGGCTTCCCTGGAGCTGGCCAATTTGTATGTTGGATCAGGGCAAAATATTATTTTGAGTTTGCATGTCAGGGAGAAAAATAAGCTAATGGTAGACAAAATATTATTTGGGAGATACAGCTATATTAGCTTTTGAAAAATGTTATTGTCAGTATTTTTCAATGAGTATGTATCATAAGCTTACAGAGTCCCTTAAGGGAAACTGTCATGATGGTCTAATAACTATCAAGCTCAGTCTCATAACATCTTCTTATTCATTGTTTCTTACAGCAGAGTAATATCCCATTACTGTCATGTGCCATGGTTTGTTTAGTCATTTCTCAATCAATGGGCATCTATTTTGTTTTGAGTTCTGTGCTACCATAAAAGTATTATTATTAACATCTTGGCATTTCTTTCTGTCTTTGACCTTCATGGGATATATACCTTGTAACATGATCTCTGGATCAAAGAGAATGGACCTCTGAGTCACTTTTCAGGATAATTCTACATTGCTTTCTAGAATGATTAGACCAGTTCACAGCTGAGTGATTTGTAAGGTCTCTTCCAGCTCAAAATCCTATCATCAGACTGAACACAGATATGAAAAATAACTATCAGTAAAACTGGGAAGTCTCACACTATTTCTAGTGCCATATTCAAGTCATTCTCCCTGAACATGAAGAGGAAATCCACCTAACATTCTTAATTAGATTATAGATCATGAAACACTAATGACTCTAGAGATTAATTGGTCTAATTCTATCATTTTACAGATAAAACTGATGCCCAAAGAGATTGTGACTTTCCCAAGGTCACACATACAACAAGCAGTAGAGTCAAAATTTGGACTTTTGTCCTTGAACACCAGTACCAGAGCTCTTTCTATTGAAATACACAACTGTTTTCTGCAAGAACAGAAGGGGAATAAGAAAACCCCTAATTTCATAGAACTTTCAGATACACAAAGTGCTTTCCTCACAAGCCTATGAAGTAGATAGTGCAAGTAATATTATTCTAATTTTACAAATGGGGTGACTGAGGGTCAGATAAATAAAATTACTTGCTCAGGTTCAGACAGCTAGAAAGTATAAGCAGTGAAATTCAAAATCAGGTCTTCTAACTCCAAGTCCAGCACTTTCTACTACATGACACTGTTGGAAAATCTGTGAACTCCAATTTTCCCACTGCAAGAGTGACCTTGAAGTAGAAAACCAGAGTGCTGAGTCATTTTCAGGTATATGAATGTTTTTACAGAATTATTAAATTGAGGGTTCTCAGGAATGCCCCAACATTGAAGGAGGGAGAGTTTCAGAGAGTTATATCCATAACTAGGCAATCTCCAGAAAGTCTTATTATCACAGATTTGCCTTGTTTCGAAAGATCGACCAATGGCGACACACAGCTCAATCAATCTGCAAGTATTTATTAAATGCCTACTATGCTCCAGGAATTGTGCTAATCCTAGGGATAGAAAAAACACAAAAATGAAACAAGTCTCTCCTGGCCTCACAAAGCTGCTGCTCGTCTAGGAATCCGTTTGGAGCTGTCCCTGGCCATAGGTGCTGACTCAGCTCACTATTCTCAGCTTCCCTTCTCCTCTTAGCAGAGATACTGACACCTTGTGACTTTTTGTAATCCTCTGTGTGCACAGGGTGTCAAAATAGCTGAACAAACAGAAATCCCCATTCTAGGTAGACTACCAAATATACACTTGTATAGCATGGGTAGGCAGGCTCAATACCAGTACCACTAGCATTTTTCTCCAGGGTGGAGAAATTGGAAATAAGTTCAGATGGTACTATTGAGATAGGCAGTGCCCAGTTGCACCTAAACATAGTTTTCTTCATCATCACTTATTTCCCCAATTATTTTATACCATGTGCTTTGGGTCCCTATCAGCATGAACTGAGACCCAGATTGGTACAGTCTAGCCCTTAAAACAGCCTCATTTATGATAGGAAAGATATAAGGGGAGGATTCCCCAAAACAAGCATCATGGCTATCACTTCCCCAACTGTGTCTCCCAGACTTGACTGGTCTCTCCTTTAGGTTCAACTTCATTAATCACCCCATATTTTCTTACTATGCTTTCTTTATAATCATTGCAGTATAGTCTATAGGGTCTGAGACCTGAAGTAAGAAAGACCTAGGATCAAATCCAGCCTGAGACACTTAGTAGCTATAAGACCCTTGGCAAGCCACTTAACCTCTAGAAGACTCAGTTTCCTCATTTGTAAAATGGAAAAAATAATGGCATATACCTCAGAGGCTGAGAGAATCATTAGAATATATATATATATATATAATTTTGAAATCAGGAAAGCAATACATAAATATGAGCCATTATTATTACCACCATCCTTCCTCATCACCAAATATACTCCAAACTCAATTACCCCTTTTACTACTCTCTGATCCATCCTAAATAGACCAAGTATTGCACATTCTCAGGGTAGCTAGGTAGTGCAGTGGCTAGAGTTTCAGGCCTGGAGTCAGGAAGACTCCTCTTCCTGAGTTCAAATCCAGCCTCAAACACTTACTAGCTGTGTGACTCTGGGCAAGTCACTTAATCCTGCTTGCCTCAGTTTCCTCATCAGTAAAATGAGCTAAAGGAGGAAATGGCAAACCACTCCAATATCTGTGCCAAGAAAATCCCAAATTGGATCACAAAGAATCGGACACAACTAAAAAGACTAAACAAAAATTGCACATTCTACTTCCTAGCCACATGGCTTCACATTCCACCAAGGAATAGGTCAGTGGTATCAGTGGCTAGGTAAAGTGCCATGGGGAGGAGCAATTCCTTTCTAGATAAGAGTTGTGGGAACTGAATGGGGATTCGAGTAATTATAAGCCAAAATGACCAGCCCATGCAAGACATTCAAACTAGTGAGGCCCTGGTGTCCTAGGGAAGGGGAGGGGAGGGGAGGATGGAATGAAGCATGGGCTGGAGCTAGTTAGATATAAAGGACTGAGTGGCATAAAAGACAACATCAAGAAAGTGTCTGGTCTGAAAAGTAACTGAACTGGTCATATAGGAAAAGGTTTGAATGACAGGTAGACCATGGTAAGGTTGTACTAGTATCAGAGAAACATTCAAAGAACCAGAGAAATGTTTTCAGGCCACCTGATTTATCTATATTCTGTGGAGTATTCATGGAACCACACAATGGGATAATTCAACAAACATTTATTAAGCACCTACTGTTTGGTATGCACCATACAGGGCATTGGGAATAAATACAAAGACAAAATGAAAGCATTCCCTGCTCTCAAGGAGTTTACATTCTACAGGGGTAGAAACAACAAACACACAGAAAAGTGAGTACAAATTCATTTTAGCAGGGTGGAATGGAGCACAAACAAAAAAAAATATGGAATGCTTCCTGGATTTGTGTATCACACAGGATATAAAGGTGCAAATAAGTTGTGATCTATATCACTGGAGGGAGACCCCAACACTGATGAGATCGTATATCTGTCAAAGTACCTGGATATTGAATGACAGTTATTATGTGATCTGAAACCACTTGCATGATACCTGGTAGAAGTCAGTCCATCAATAAGTATTTATTGTTTACTATATGCCAAGCACTATGCTAAACATTGAGGATAAAAAGACCAAACCCACAGCCCTTTCATTTCTGAGTTGGGAGGTTTTGGCCTGAGAAATCTACCCCATGGAAAGCACTTGAGCTTTCTCAGAAAGCCCTTTGGGAAAAGAGGACTTAGAAGGGTAAAGAGGCTTGTCCATCAGAGGGGCATCATGGTATAGGGGAAAGTCCTCTGGGCTAGAGTCAGGAGACTAGAATTATAGCCTTTATTCAGTCATTAACTGTCTCTGCAAATTTGGGCAACTATCCTTCCTTCCCCAGGCCTCGGTTTCTTCTGAAAAGTTAGAAGATTATATTACACCTGTGGTTCTCAAATTTTCTGAAGTTATGAGATTATTTACTTTAAAAAGAAAGCATAGTATAGTGGACAGAGGACTGGTCTCTATAAAGGGAAGGTGATAACACCTACAGTACATACCTCACAGAAGGCTTTGCAAAATTTAACATGCTAAATAAATGCTGATTATTATTATTGAAAAACTTGGGCAAAAATTACCATTGTGATAATGTGATACTTGAGGATTGCATGTGACTCTGCGTGTGCACCATGAGACACTTGGGGCACCATAGTAATCACATGGCAGTGTCAGCAGTCCAAATCAACTCATGTACTGCCTTCCTTAAGCCTACATAAAGGCAGCATGTCATTGTGTTAATTATCCTGCAAGGGGGTATAATATCTGAGTTGTCCACCATGTAGAGCTTTTCTTGAGCCACCAACACAATAGGCACCTTGATTCCACTCTGATGCAAACTTGGACTAACCTCCCAAAAGGCTGCAAGAATCCTCACCAGCAACCAGAGATGCTCAACCTGCAAATACTTAAACAACTCCACATCACTGCCACCAGGTTGAGAGAATTCCAGTAGGGGCACTAACTAATTTAGACTTAAGGCTAAGGGATGATATGAACTATTGCCCAAAGTATCAAAAACTATGAACTTTATACTGTAAGTGATTCTAGAGCTTCTACCCAACACCTGGAATGTCCCTTTTCATCAACTCCACCATGTTCCAAGGACACAGGGTTTCAACATCCTATGGCCCCATAGTTTATTCAACATTGTTACTATTGTTTGGTTGTTTCAGTCATGCCCAACTCTCTGTGACCCCATTTGGAGTTTTCTTGGCAAAGATACTAGAGTGATTTGCCATTTCCTTCTCCAGCTCATTTTATAGATGAGGAAACTGAGACAAATAGGGTTAAGTGACCATTTGCCCAGGGTCATACAACTAGTGTCTAAAGCTGGATTTGGACTCAGGTCTTCCTGACTCCAGGCCTGGTGCTTTTATCCACCTCACTGCCCCTTATTCGACACTTTTGTTCTTGTTCAGTCTTTTGGTTGAGTCTCTAACTCTTTGTGACCCTATGGACTATAGCATACCAGGCCCTTCTAACTTCTACTATCTTCCGAAGTCTGTCCAAGTTCATATTCATTGCTTCCATGATACTATCTATCCATCTTGTCTTTTGCCATCCCCTTCTTTTGCCTTCAATCTTTCTCAAATGGTGGCCAATTCTGAGCATGTGTGGGCATGAGGAAAATACTGGAACTTAGATAGGTTTGAGGCTTTGGGATTAGGATGGCTGGGCTGTGGAAGCTGCAGTCTGCTGTGGAATGAGACTATAAATGGCTAGGACCAGAGGAACAAGAGCCAAGATCATGATCTTCTGTCCTTTCCTAGGAGTTCTTGTCCGTTGCAAGTACATGCTCCCCAAGGTGGGAGGAGGGGAAGAGGAAAGAAACAAGCTTTTATTAAGTACTTAGTGCTAAGCACTAAGGATACAAATACAAAAAAAAATAAAAAAGACAGTCACTGCCCTCAAGGAGCTTGCATTCTAATGGTGGAAGACAACACACAAAAGGGAGCTGAAAACAAGGGTGGGGAGGGAAGACAGCTGAGTGGCTCAGTGGATAGAGAGTACCAGGCCTGGAGTCAAGAATCTGGCCTCCTGGTATTCACTTGCTATTTAACCCTGGGCAAGTCACTTAATTCTGTTTGTCTCAGTTTCCTCCTCCGTAAAATGAGCTGGAGAAGAAAATGGCAAACCACTCTAGTATCTTTGCCAAGAAAACCCCAAATGAGGTCACAAAGAGTCAGACACAAGCACAACAAAATGAAGGTATAGTTTTGAAGTCTGGCAGCAAGAAACAGGTCCTGGAAGGGAATGAAGGCCAGTCTGGACCTCACCACAAAATGGGGGTTCCAGGACAAGCTTGCCAATGGGAGAAAGGAGTGGGCTCACAGTGGGATGTTCCAAATTGACAAAGCCACAGGGATGGTTAGATGTTCAAAGGTGAGGAGGTCCAAATGATGAAGGAAGTTCCAGGATGAGACATAGTGGTTTGGAAGTCCAGGAGACAGGAGTAAGGCTGGGAGAGTAATCAGAGTAGAAAATAACCATTAGAAACCAGACTCCTGATGTCTCACAAATTTGGCTTTCCTCCTTGGGAACTTCTAGAGGCCTCAACAATGATGCAGAAACTATCTGCTAAAACATTTTTGCAGGATGGTATAAATATTTTATTTAAGAGAGGAGCATAATAATAGGAGTAGAATTTTGAGTAAGGTAACACAACAGCCAATGAATAAACTTACTATTAATGTTTTTTTAAAAAAATCTATCTGTTACCATAAAATCTTTTTTTAATGCCTTTGAGTAATGGTGACAAAACACATAAAAACTGATTTAAAGATTTTTTTTAGTTTCCACTTTCATTATTTCAATAGTAGAAACATTTAAAATCTCCTTTTTAATTTAACAGAAAATATTTTAAAATAATATTTTCTCTAGCCTAAAACCCCTTTCAGACTTTTTCCCTTAAGAAGAGAGGGTACAGCAAAAGCTAAAGTCTTCCTCTTAAATGAATCAAGGGTGATAACAGACTTCTCTCAAGTTCCCTTCAGGTGTCCCCTGGCCTTCTCCATTCTTTAAAAGCAGAAGTTCCCAAACTTATTTGGCCTACCACCCTCTTTTCAAAAAAAATTACTCAGCACCCCCCTAGAAATCTACTTTCTTTAGTCTTTTAACATTTTTTAAATTTGTGTCATTTCAAAAAATATAAATTTTTAAATGACATCTTAAATTTAATAATTTATTATAAATTTATTGAAATTTTGATGACACAATATTGCATCATGTAACCATAGAGCATCATATTGTAAACAAATCATTAAATGCACATACATATTCCTGCCCATGCATGCTGGACTTCCCAACAATGCACAACACATACTCACCTGCCAACATTTACTGGTTAAGACCTGTCAGCAGATTTGAACTTGATGGGTTATAACTTGCATTTTGTGTATTTATTTGGAAAATAATGTAATCACTACAACTTTAACTCTGTTGCACAACAGATGAAACATAATGAACAGTTTTTCAAAAATTTTTTCTCTTCTCTTCTTTCCTTATGCTTCCACTGCCCCCTTATTTTTATTCAAGGCCACCCAATTGCACCCAAGGCTACTACCACTCCCTCCATCATTCCAGCACCCCCACAGGGGGCAGTATCGGCACTTTGGGAACCTAAAAGTGACCAGCCTGTGAGAGGAGTACCCTCTTCTGTTATCCAGAAATGGTTTGTGATATATCGATCTGCAGAAAAGAGGCCTTTTCAGACCTTGAAGGGAATGGTCAAGAAAGGAATTAAGTAAAAAACTATTGTTTTAGAATGCTAAACCAAAACTACATTTTGATATATTTTTATTTCTTCCTTGTTCAAGATTCCTATATGTTACCTCAAATTGTCCTGGAGTAGAGAGAGATCTGAGAGCTTGGGGGACTGTGCCAATTTGGATATTTTTCTAAACTAGAAATGTTTAGATATTAAATAATGTTAAATTAATTTTTAAAATTGTTTCTGGCAGACTTGGGCCTAAAATTCAGAGTGCAGTATTAATGCTTTTTTGGTTTTGCTTTCCTACAATACAAAGCATAGAGATTTCACTGTACCACTGACTACCTTGGCCCACACTGCAGAAAGGCCAGGTAGGTTACATTTCCTTCTTTCCCCAGGGTTCTCTGACACCTTTAAGGGAGTAAGGAGAAATGTCTAATCTCTCTGTAATTGGCTCAAGCCCTTACTGATTGTGTTCCATCAATTTTAGGGGGGTCATCTGTGCCCCATTTAACTAGCTACCAGTCAAATTCATTTTTATAAAAGCATATTTACTTCAAAGGTTTAGAAGAACCCAAATACAAACTTCCCCCCAAAAACCTGAAGGCATAATCTCTTTCATACCACCCAAGTCTCTGTGGAGGAGATGGAGATTAGGTTCACAGATTAACTCAGTTCCTATATAGCATGTTCTCACCAAATCCCAAGTCCAGAGCCCCCTGGGGTTTGTATCGCAGCACCCTGGCTTCTCAGCTCTTCCCTGCTAAACTGAGAGCAATATCCAGCCTGGAAGCCTGCCTCCAAGGTCACTGCAGCTTGAACTCAGGGTCCAGAGACTCTACTGTCTATACCTAGAACTGAAAAGGACAAGTGAAACAGATGTCAGACCTTAGGGACCAGAACAGGTCTCCCAAGCCTGCTTCTTGGTATCCGCAAGGTCCAAAGAGGTCAGGGGAGGACAAGACAGTCTTTCCATCCACCCCGCTCAGTCTGGCCCCCATGCTATGAGTAAAGAAAACCTTCATTCCACTCCCACCCCCTTGGATACTGCAGGAAAAGAAAAAGTGTCCCAGTCTGGTAGTTTTTAAACTGCATCCAGCTATACAACCAATAAGAAGAGGCTGTTCCCACTCTCATGGTAGGGGAAGGCAGAAAGATCTTCTCCCAGAAGCAGATCCCTTGCATCTCCCAAAATGGGAAATGTCTCTATGTTAGGTGATCAACACATGTGCAAAGCCAAGCCCCATTTTATATGCTAACATAGGGGATTTCAGGATCAGGAAAGCCCCTCTACCAATTCAGGTTAGCACTTTCTCTGCAACTTAAAAGTCTTGGAGAATTTTCTAGAGCACTGAACAGTTAGGTGACCTGCCTAGGAGCCAAACAACCAATATATATATCAGAGGCAAGACTTGAACCCAAGTCCATCTTGGCTTCGAGGCCAGCCCTTTGTTCACTATATCATAGCTGCCTCTCTCCAAATCCACATAGTGTAAATGATATGCTTATCCAGAAAGATGTTACATTTTGTTCCCAATAAAGATTTAATAACTCGCCTAAAATACTTCATAACAATTTCCTTTACACAAGCCAGTATTTGAAAGGTTTATTTCAATTCCCCACTATATGTTTTCCACATATATGATTTACTATTTGTAGTCTTTTATGGGCAATTTACAAAAAAAAAAACTGCCACCTCACAATTTTCAAAGGTTAATCAAGGTAATTAAGATGTATGCTTATCATAGTGCTTGGCACATTGACTGACTGATAGCTACATCAATGCTTATTGACTGACAAGAAATGCTATGGTTGATGGATTAGAGCAGGCCTGCTGCCTTATAATTCAACTCAATTAAACATTTATTTAGTGCCTACTGTGTGTAAGGCAGAGGTGTCAAGCCTGCCTCCTGTTATACTCCCAAGAACAGTCAGATTAAAATGTAATTGAGAAATATTTAACAAAATAAATAAAAATAGAATAGAATATAGATAATGTTAATCTGTGATTTTCTAAGTCAATATGAGGCCAGCAGGGATCTTTGTGTAAGGTTTAGTGGCCCCTATTTCTACTTGTGTTTGACAAAACTGGTGTAAGGCACAATAGATACAAAGACAAAAGCAAACCACCTCTAACCTCCAGTGGCTTACTTTCTACTAGGGTAGGGGATAAGTGGATGCAATATTTACACAAATAAAGAATCAGGTGCTCTAAAAGTCTTAGCTGCCCTGAACCTGTGGGGACATGCTGTGTATGTAACCCTTGGGACCACTATGTTAGTCTGATATCTGATGAGGTCAATTTTTAAAGGCCCCAGGTTAACAGTAATTCCACTCTTGGAAGTGTAGTTAGGAAATATAGGAATGGTTTACAATGATACATTGCCTCCCCTCCTCCTCCCGGTAAAGAGCATTGGCGTCCTAGCTCTGTGCTAGGAAAGATTATTTTCTCCCATATGGTTCCCAGAGCTCCCACCCTCCTGCTGCCCACAACAGGGGACACTACACCATGCAAGAACAGGGGCACCCACAGATATTTATAAGTAAAAATGTTACATCGGTCAGATGCAGTCTTTAATAGAATGAAAAGATGTTACTGGGAGAGGGAGGAGGGTAAGAACCACTAATTGCTCGTGTCTTTTTTTCTGTCATTCCTTACCTCATTTATCACCCGGCTGCACCACTTCGGGATTTCTCTAACTTCACCCCCAGACCCCAGGAATGTCATTTTGGGGATAACCTCATGGTCCTGTAAGATCTCGGCAGCCTTGATACCTCTCTCACCACCACCCTCTGCCTCTCTGACTGAGGGTAGATCCATCAACTCCAAAGCCTCCATTTAAGGAGGGAGCATGTTCAGTCATCTCATTTCTCTCCTGGCCACTCTTGGCTGTTGTCCTTCGTTCTTGAAGAGGACCAAAATGACTTCACTGTGTTAGAGTCAAGTTACAGTGTGTGACTGTGACTGATCAGACAAAAACAAGCTCGGAATGCTCTACCACAAATAGTCCATATGAATATTTGGGGTGGATTCTCCAAATTTGTGCATCTCGTGTTTCTTTTGAGCTACTTCAATTCTGCTTTGATCAGAGAGCACAGAACTTTCTTTGATGAGGGCATGCCCTGCAGTCCCATGCCAGTGTCTCCCATGTCATGTAACCAATTCCAAAGTTCTTAAGAGAGACCTTGAGAGTGTCCTTGTATCACTTCTTCTGATCGCCACGTACGCACTTGTCTTGTGTGAGTTCTCCATACGATAGAATTTAGGCAAACGTATGTTTGACATTCAAACAACATGGCCAGCCCATCAGGGGTGCGATCTCTGCAGTAGAGTTTGAATACTGGTCAATTTAGTTCTAGAAAGAATCTCAGTGTCTGGTATCTTATCCTGCCAGGTGATCTTCAGAGTCTTCCTAAGAAAATTAAAATGGAAGCTATTATATTTCCTGGCATGGCACTGGTAGACTGTCAAGGTTTCACAGACATACAACCAGGAAGCCACTCTAAGATTTAAATTGTAAGCTTCTTGAGGGCAAAAGCTGTCTTTCTTCTTTTTCCCATATTTGTATCCCCAGCACTTAGCACAATAAATGTTTATTGACAGTTGACTATGGTCAGTGCTCCAGCCACTGGAGAAGCACTAAAGACAAACACCTGGCACAGGCAACAGTTCAATGTCTCCCACTTGTCTCTTTAGACCTCAGTCCTCTAGGTTGCATTTGAACGCTTTGCTATGAGGAAGGTCTGTCACCAGTTCCTGCAGCACTGCTGTTCTATTGTTTCATGCTTCACCTGGCCAGGGAAGACCCAACCACCTCCATCTCTCTACTCTCTCCCTAGAGAAATCCTCAAAAACTCCCACTATGGGGTAAGGGTTGGGGAAAAATCCCACCCTCTAGTCCTTGGCTTCCTCTTTCCCAAACTGGGAAGAAACACAACTGCCAGGATCTTTAGAGACTTAGGTCCCCTTGCAGGGAGCCAGCCAAAGCCTTACTCTTCCATTGTTTATATAACACAAAATAATTTCAAGAGGGAGAAGGCACTACAATTGGGGGTATCAAGAATGGCCTTGTAGAAAGAGTTTTGGTTTTTTCTTCCCGGTGGGGAGGTAGAGGAGAGAGAGAGAAAAAACAGATTTTTTGTTTACTAAAAAATTAAATTTTACAGACGGAAGGACCTGAGCTGTGCTTCAAAAGAAGCTCTGCTATGGTTAATATGAAAATATATTTTACATGACTTCACATGTATAATAGGTATCATATTGTTTGCCTTTTCAGTGGCTGTGGGACAGGGTGGAGGGAGGGAGAGAATTTGGAGCTCAAAATAAAAAATGAATGTTAAAATGCAAATATACACATATATGTGGGTGTATATATACATATATATGAAGTTTGATAGCAAAAAAAAAAAAGCCTATTCCAGACATAGGAGGGCAGTCTGGTTACATAAGGGCATGGGAAGTGGTTAATGATGGCAGAGGTGGCAGGGAGCTGGTGGGTGGAGAGGGGAATGAAATTCTAACATTCCCATGTGGCCTTCTGGTGCAACAAATGAAACCCACAAATTCCACTCCTAATTCCTCTTCTCGGAACCTAAAACTCAGGCCTTGCCTCTGCCCAGATCCCTTTCGGGGCTCATAGAGCTTTTGCTTTTCACCCTGCTTCTCTCTCAGGCATCCCGTGCCTCTGACTCTTTCTAGCTCACCAACTAGTCTTCCGAGTTCCTGGTATTGTTGCACCAGACTCCTGGAGCATTTTCTGTTCCGGGACTCCCTGTCCCCTTCCCCTTCTTCCTTCCTTCTTTCTCTCCCCCCCCAACCCCCTTCCCCCAGTAAAGAGAATCCACACATGGAAGGTCTTAGATCAGCTGAAATAGAAGTTTCGGTTCAATACATTTCTTTGCTTAAAAAGTTAGAGAAGTTTGCATTTAAGTTGTTTCATCTGGGGCTCTTCAGCCCACCCTAAGGGGCAATGATGAACAATCTCAGAACAACTTCTGTGTCCAATAGCTAGTCTAGGCTATATCTAGACGTCCTTCCCCTCACAGACTCTGCCCTTACCAAAACACTAATTCCTCAGCCCCTGGAGGACCTACCAGGAATAGCCACAGCACACAAAATGACCAGGGGAGGAAAGCTCTATAGCACTGCTCAACGATGGCTTTCCTGCTGCTCTACAAACTGGAAAAGATACAAAGAGACACACCCATGTCAGGAAAACTTCTCAAGAAACTCAGACAATGTAGCCATATAACAATAAAATACAATGATCGTTATAAAAATAACTAGAATTTATGTAGCACTTTGAGATTTGCAAAATGTTTTACACATTATCTCATTTGAGCTTCACAACAACTTTGCAAGGTAGGTACTATGATTACACCCATTTTCCATATGAGGAAATTGAGGCTAGGGGAGGTCATGTGACTCGTGCAGAGTTATACACAGCTAGTAAGTGTCTCAGGCAGGATTTTAACCCACACCTTTCTGATATCCAGTCCTTTGCTCTGATAGGTTACCTAGCTGCCTATCCTTCCTGACCTCTGGAGGGTACCTTGTTCTGACCTCACCCTTAAAACAACCAAATCTTCCTAAAGGGAAGGGAGCAAGGATTTATTAAGAGCCCACGATGCACCAGGCACTGTGCTAAGCATTTTACAAATATTATCTCATTTGATCCTCATAACTCTATGAGGCAGGTGCTATTTTGAACTCCATTTTATAGTTCAGGAAACTGAGGCAGAAAGGAGTTAAACAACTTGCCCAAGGTCACACAGCTAGTAAGTGTCTGAGGCTGGATTTGAACCTGGATTCCTGACTCCAGGCCCAGCTCTCTATCTGATGTGCCACCTAGCACTAATTTAACAATCTCCTGGTAATGGTAACCTCCCTTCTTTCCCCTTAAATGCCATAACCAATGCTTCCTCCACTATTTCCATGACCTGACAAAATGGTGGCTTGTATACTCATAAAGCACCTCTCCTGGTCCCCACAAGTCACTTCTCTAATTAGAGTTCAGACACACATTTGCTATATTTTGTTTATGAAAAGCTTTTAAAATGTTGCCAGAACCAAGGATCGATGTTTATTAAATTGGTATTGAGATCACTAGGAGTACATTCCATTAGTGATAACTGTTGTCATATTTTTATTTCTCCAGTATTCAAGATTTGCTCCTCTAGCTAGATTCACAGCTCTTTGCATCATTATCAGTCTTCATTCTAAGTAGGCTCAGAAATTCAGAGCTAAAAGGCACCTGAAAGATGAAAACTAAGCCACTCATTTTGCAAATGGAATCTTGATGGGGACCCTGATCAGTGTGACAAGATGTTGACAGCCCCATCAACTTTTGCTTGGAATGTTGAAGGACTGTCCCTCTGGAAAATGTGGATCTGTTGAGTATGGTATAACTGACAGAACACTGGACTTGGGGTCAAAAGAACAAGGATTCAAATTCTACCTTAAGACACTTATTATCTGGGTGTCTTCCCTGGCTTCCTTCAAGTCTCAACTAAAATCCCACTTTCTACAAGAAGCCTTTCCCAATCCCCCTCAATGCTAGCGTTTTCCCTCTGCTAATTTTCTCCAATTTAGCTTGTTCATAACTTGTTTATAGAGAGTTGTTTTCAGGTTTTCTCCCCAATTTGACTATGCGCTCCTTAAGAGCAGGAACTATCTTTTGTCTTTCTTTGTATCCTCGACATTTAGCACAGTCCCTGGCACATAGTAGGCACTTTATAAATGTTTACTGACTGACAACTTCCCTGGGCCTCAGTTTCCTCATCTGTAAAATGAGAAGATTGGATTCAGTGACCTTTAAGGTCCTTTCTAGCTGTGATCTCTTGGCCCGGTAATACCTCTCTCTGGTTAGTACTTTTTGATCCATTCATACTTCATGCAGGAGAATCCCTGAACAGTATCAGCCACCAGTACCAGAGATGAGAACCCAGCACACAGTCCAGAACTGGAGGAACAAGGTGCTGTGACAGATACAGAAAAGCAGAACACTAAACTTTGACATTTTCCTCTGAGCTACTTGGATTTTGCAAGTCCAGTGAGAAAAAGAGTGCCTTTCCAACAACCCTAAATTCATTTCCTTTGCAGGGAAAATCAGAGGTAATTCACAGCAGGCAAAAAGGTCTTCCTGATTCTTATTGGTCCCCATGAATAAAGGAATTTTAACTCATGGATTTAGAACTAGAAGGGACCTTAGAGACCAGTTAGTAAAACCCCCTCTTTTTCAGATGAGGAAACCAAGGCCCAGAAAGTTTAGGTTATTTGCCAAAGGTCAAATAGATAGTAAGTATCAGAATCAGGATTTGAATCCAGGCCTTCTTGACTCCAAATCCAGCGCTCTATCCACCCCATTAGAAGTCCTTTACATTTTCTACATTGATTGAAGGCTACCGGGAATCTTTTATATTTTTAATATATTCTTTATTGCAAAATGGAGGCTTTTCTATGTCTAATACATGTTATTACCCAGAATGCTTACGAAGGCATCCTTTTGCCCATATCAGTGAGTTGTATATTCTGAAGTTCCCAGAAGAGACTCTGCATGGGGACAAAATAAGCCAAAGAGAACAAATTCTTGGATTAATTCCCAACATGGAACCCAATCCATGTAGTCACAAAGTTTGGGGCTTTGGGCCACAGTTTACATAAAGATAATGAAACTGAGACACAGAAAGGTCAAGTGACTTGTGAAAAGTCACATAAATACTCAGAAGCAAAGCAAAATTTTGAACTTGGGTCTTTTGACTCCAAATTCAAGGGTTTTTCCACTTCACTATTTGCTTTCTTTTTCTCAGACTTCCCAGTTTTAACCAATTTTGATCATGGATATCGATTTAAAAAAAAACAATTATAATAAAAAGAAAATATCTATATATTTGTTTCATTGTTTTTTCATTGTTGTTTTATTGGTTCAATTGAACCAGTGTTTCATTGGGTGCATCCAATTTTATTACATTTTAGATCAGTAAGAAGCTAACTTTTCTGTCATCATCAATTTCAACCTTTCTCTCTCTCTCTCTCTCTCACTCTCTCTCTCCCCCCCTCTCCTCTCTGTCTCTGTCTCTCTCTTTCTCTCTGTCTCTGTCTCTCTCATTCTCTCTCTTTTTCTCTGTGCGTGTGCCTGTCTGTCTCTTTCTCTGTGTTTCTCTTTTTGTGTGTCTCTCTGTTTCTCTTTCTCTTGTGGCTCTCTGGACTACCTGAATGCACACAGTATGTGTAAATCACACAAACAGCATACTGGATGACTTTATTGTGTGTACTTATTCATTATTTCACCTTTTTGCTTCATGGAATACCTTACAGTGCTTTGCCCAATCCCAGGGTTTCATGGAACACAATTTCAGAAATATGGAATGACCCCTATTAAGCATATATCCCTATTAAGTTTAACCTCCTTAGATTCAACCTTGACATCCTCACCTGTTGAAATCTTTTTTTGGACCATGATTCTGGCATTTAATGTATTAGCTGTACCTCACAACTTGTGATACCCACAAGTTAGGTATCATCTCGATCTCCCTCCAAGATCTTCAGAAAAATGTTGCCCAAAGAGACCAAGAACATTGTGTCACTAAAACCTCCCTCCAGCTTGACACTGATTTCTTAATCAATACTATCTACTAGTATCTCCTCAGAAACATATGACTGGAATTTAAGAATGTAGATGATTGATAGGAGAGCTTGATTCTACACAACTGTGTCGTAACCTGTCCAAGATCACATGGTTATAACAGAGGGGAGGTGGGTTCTGAGTGGAATTCAGAGAAGGGAGAGTCAAGGAGCAAGAATCAGTCATAGCAAGAATGTTATATGGCAAAATCTCTGGCCTAGGAGTTAAAAATCTTAGATTCTAAAGCAAGATCTCCATCAACTAGAACTAGTTTAAAATCCCTTCCCCACTCTGGGCTCTAGAGAAAATCATGAAACTGCACCCCAAATGACTATAAATTTATGCTTTTTATCCTCAAACAATAAGGTAATGCAATGTTTAGAGTTCTGGGTCTGGAATCAGGAAGGTCTGAGTTCAAATCTTGTTTTAAACATTTACTTAGCTGTGTGACTATGGGCAAATCACTTATTCTCTGTCTGGTTCAGTTTCATCATCTGTAAAATGGGGATCATAATTTCACCTACCTCCCAGGGTTGTTGTGAAGATCAAATGAGATAATATTTGTAAAGCACAAAGCACATACTATAGCACATAGTAGGTACTTAATAAATGTTTGTCTCCTTCCTTCTAAATGGACCCTCGCTTCAAAATGACAGTCCTTTTCTCTGATCAACTTTCTTTCATACTACCCACAGCAGACGTTACAAATCTCTCTCCTCAAGCCCCAGATTGATCTCACAATCCTCTGTCTCTAATGAGCTGACCTTGCCTCCTACTTGACACTGAGAATTCTCAAGCTGTCCGCCATGACATCTTGTTCTCCATACTAGACTTCAGCTCATCTTCTCCTCCTTTTCGCTCATCTCAGAGGATGAGATGACCTTTCTCTTGCCAATAAAGTGAACTCCTCCACCTGTGCTCTTGATCTGACTTCCTTCTGCCTCTTCTGCGAACTTGTTCTGCCAGTCATTCTCTACTCCCACCCCACCTCTCTCTCTTTGTCTCTTTCCATCTGTGTGTGTGTATCTCTCTCTCTCTCTGTCTCTCTCTCTGTCTCCCTCTTCCTCCTCCCCTCTCTCTCTCTCCTCCAATCTATCTTCCTCTGGTGCCTAGAAATGTGCTCATTTCACCAATATTAAAAAAACAAGACAAAAGTTTCCCTTGACCTTGTCATTCCCTCAAGTTCTTATTTTGTATCTCTTTTCCCCTTCACTGCTAAACTTTTAGAAGGAATAGTCTACACTGCTTTCCTCCATTCCTTATCACCCATTTATTCCTCAACAACTTGTAATCTGACTTCTAACTCCACCACTAGACTGAAACTGCTCTGCAAGGTCACTAGTGACCTCTCGATAACTTTTAAATTATAAAATTTAAATACGTGTCCTATAAGTTAATAATAACAGTAGCCATTTCTAAGTCTTCATCCTCCTCAAGTTTTCTGCAGTTGATGTTGATGACCACTTCCCGTTGCTGTATAGTCTCTCCTTGGTTGTCTTCCATGACACTGTTTGGTCCTGGTTTTCCTTCTACCTCCACCCAAAGTGTAGGATTCCACTAAGTCTTGGTCTCCACTAAGTCTTGACTCTCTTTTGGAGATCTCACCAATTCCTATGGGTTCAACTCTCTCATCTATGCAGGTGACTCTAAAATGTAGCTATAGAGCCTCAGTCTTTTCTTCCCAGGCTCCAATCCCACATATCCAACAGCTTTGCTTATCATTCTACCTGGATCAATCCACAAACATGTATTGAGTGCCTGATCACTGTACTAGGCACTGGGATACAGACTAAAACAAACAGTTCCTGCTCTCAGGGAGCTTACATGTATAACATGTATGCATATAAATTGACACAAAATAAATATTGACATCTAGGAGGTGGAGGGATCAAGAAAGGCTTCCTGGAGAAGATTACACTTGGGCTGAACCTTGAAGGAAGCAAGGAATTCTAAAAGGTGCAGGAGAGGAGGGAGTGCATTCCAGTCCTGGGATACAGCCTGAGCAAAAGCATGGAGACAGGAGATACTGTATACAAGGGACAATGAGTAGGCCAATTTGGCTGGGTTATGGGGTACGTGAAAGAGAATAATATATAATAGTTGTTCTGGAAAGATGGCCCACAGCCAAATGGCAAAGGGCTTTAAATGCCTAATTGGAGAGGGTTGTATTTGATAATAGAAATGATAGAGAGCTCCTAGGGCTTCCTGAGCAGGGAAGAGACATTGGGCTTTAGGAAGGTAATAGAGAGCAAGCCTCAGATTTGAACCTAAATCCTCTGACTCCAAATCTAGCACTTCTGTTTTATGTACTGTGATGCCTCCCCAATCAATTCAATGCAAACATTTCTTAAGCACTTACTGTACACAGAAGACCTAGCTAGGGATACAAGGGCAGACACAACAGAGATTTTGCCTTCAAAGAGCCCAATATAGGGCAGCTAGGTGGCACAGTGGATAGAGCACTGGTCCTGGATTCAGGAGGACCTGAGTTCAAATTCGGCCTCAGACACATAACACTTACTAGCTGTGTGACTCTGGGCAAGTCACTTGACCCCAATTGCCTAGTAAAAAAAAAAGAACCCACTCTAATGAGCAGAATCCACATGGACACAAATAATTGTATACCTAGGAAAATCAGATAAATGCAATTGGGTGCTGGCACCAGCTCTAATCACTTTACAAAACTGATTGTTAAATTGTCAGTGTGAGTATTTGTACTCACAGAAATAACTATACTCTGAAACCAGCAATCTACAGATCAAAGCATGATTAATTCTTTTATTGATTGTCAAGACCTAAGAAAAAGTTAGTAATGCAGATTAAGCTTTAAAAATGTTTATGTCCATAGGACCTGGTTGTTAAAACGTTTACCAGCACACCCCTCTATTGCTCTATAATCATTGCTTGAGCACAGTAGGACTGCAGTGTGATAGAAGATTGTCCCTCACTTGTAACATGGGGTTGTCATTGTATGGCTAAAAGGGACGCAGAATAGATATCTCTAGCCTCTTTCTGACCACCTTTCACCAAGGTTCAGAAAGAGGTTACAGATATTTATCCTTATTATTTATTTATTAACATATTTTATTTATTTATTTATTTATTATTTATATTCATATATTAATTTATATTATGCTAGTATAATATATTGTATTAATATAATATATAATTACTGCATTATATAATAACATAATATTATTCTACTATATAATATTATGTGTTATATTATAATATGTTAATATATTAATATTTGTATATTTATTTACTGCCAGGAGGGAAAGCAGGAGATTAGGACCAACAGAAGTTGGGCCGCTGCTCTCCTCAGTGAGAGGAGGTAGAAGACTAGAATGATATCTATCTGTTCTCTTAAATATTATTAGTCCAAGGGGTATGATTTCCAGGTTCAAGGTAACTTCTGATCACTGGGAGGTATGAGTCTGGAAAGGCTCCCTGGAAAAGTGGCACCTAAGTTGGACCTTGAAGGAAAGAAGGGAATTACTTCAACAAATGGAGGTGGAGATGGAGGTGGGGAAGACTGCATAAGCAAAGGCAAGGAGATAAAAGAGAATGGAATGAGGCCCAAGGATGGAGAGTCTTCCTGTTTGAATGGAAGAGAGAACACGAAGGGGAGTAGTGCGAGATGAGTTTGGAAATTTATCCCACAGTCCCCTATGGGAAAAAAGTTTGGAAAGTTAGTTGGGGGCCAAGTTAGAGAAAACCTCAAATGTGAGGATCAGGAGCCTTTTTTGACAGGCTATAGGGAGCCATTGAAGGTTTTTGAGTATTTGAGTGACACAAGCAAAGCTGGGCTTCAGGAGGATTCCTCAGGCAAGATGTGCAAAATGGAGCAGAAAGGAAAAACACTACTGTAATGGTCCAGGCAAGAAGTCTTCCCAATGTCTCAATGGCCTTTCAAACTCAATATATCTAGAACTGAGCTCATCATCTTCTCCCTATATCTGTTCCTCCTCCCAACTCCCCTATTTCCATTGCAGGCATCAATATCCTCCCAAGCACCTGGGCTCAAAACTTCAGGGATATCTTTGAAAACCTTCCTTTTTTCTTATTCTCCATCCCTATAATTGAACCAGTTGGCAATTCC
This sequence comes from Vombatus ursinus, assembly GCF_900497805.2. NCBI lineage: Eukaryota > Metazoa > Chordata > Mammalia > Diprotodontia > Vombatidae > Vombatus > Vombatus ursinus. The sequence continues at coordinate 7,258,648 of NW_020954553.1, forward strand.
TGATGATTCTATCTTCATAATATCTCTGACAACCATCCCATTTTATCCATCTATACTACCACCACCCTAGCTCAGGGCCTTATGACCCTTCATGTGAATAATTATAATGGCCTCCAAAATGTTCTCTCTCCTTCCAGTCTCTCTTCTCTTTCATTGATCTGTAACCCACAACTCATTTGCATAAGATTCTCCTCACTGATGGAGATTAATTATTAATCATTCAATGTTCCACCTCTATGTAATAGGTGGAGTTCAGGAGAGCAGGAGAGAAGAGACTTCCTGGTCTTCTGGCTTCCAGTTTTGAGAGAAAAGATACATGGTTCCAACCTCTCTTCATGTCCCTGAAGGTAGAAAAAGACTGAGAAGAAATCAACATGTAGGGGTAGTTAGGTAGCACAGTAGATAGAGCTCTAGCCTTGGAGTCAGCAGGACCTGAGTTCAAATCCAGCCTCAGACTCTTGACACTTACTAGCTGTGTGACCCTGGGCAAGTCACTTAACCCCAATTGCTCATCAAAAAAGAAAAAAAAAAGAAATCAACATGTAGAGGAGCTTGAAATTTCTATCATATCCCTATCCTCAACTTATTAGACTATAGACTTTGGGGAAGTTCCTCTGGAGTGAGATCCAAGACTTTCTTGGCTGAATTATGTTGCTCCCAACAGAAGAACTCATTTATCTTGTATTGGCTGATATGTATTCTCCTTTATAGACAGTCTCTGGTTTCTGTTTGTTATCTATTGCTATTTGGATAAATGGTTTATTCACTATTTGGCTATGTATGTTCATTGTGGAAATGGCATTTAGTGGTAAGGGAGTCAAGTTGTTGATATGCAGTTTGGGGCACTCCTTCCCCATTAAAAGACAGTGATCAGGAACACATCTTGAACCTAAAAATTACTTCCCCAAGACTAATAATATTTAAGGGAGCAAATAGATGTAATTCTTATCCAGTATCCCCTCTCTCTGGGGAGAGCAGAGTGACCAGCCTCTGGCACAAATTTCCTGTTTGTCCTCTTGGCAGGAATTAAAGACTCCCTTAAAAGGTTTGGGGAAAGAGATTCTAGAGATATCATTTCTTGCCTTCCTGTGAGCCATCTCTAAACAGACCCATGAGTGTACATATAACCACATGGGCAAAACAAAACAGCACAATCCCATACCACCCCTTATATATCCTTCACAAAGCTGCCAAAATAATCTCCCTAGTACATGTACAAGTAGGAAATCCTCTAGTAGCTCCCTATTTCCTATAGGATAAAATGCAAACTCCTTAACCTGAAATTTAAGGACTTCCATCATCTGGCTCCATTCTACCTTTCCAGTCTTTTTTCATATTGTTCCCCTTTACACATTTGATGGTCCTACCAAAGTAGACCAATGATCTCATGCTACATCTTACCACCTCCATGAATTTGTACAGGCAATCCCCATTAACTGGAACAAACTTCTTCATTGTTTAGGTCAGAAGTTCCCAAACTTATTTGGCCTACCACCCCCTTTTCAAAACCAAAAAACTGCTCAGAGCCCCCCTGGAAATCTACTTTCTTTAAACCTTTAACAGTTTTTTAAAAATCTGTATCATTTCAAAAAATATAACTTTTTAAATGACACATCTTAAATTTAATAATTTACTATAAATTTGTGAGGGTTTTCCTGCATTGAAATTTTGATGATGCAGTATTGCATCATGTAACCATATAGTATCTTATTGTAAACAAGTCATTATATGCACATATTCCTGCTGATGCATGCTGGACTTCCCAGAAATGAGCTACATGCTCTCTTGCCAACACTTGCTTGTTAAGACCTGTCATCGAACTTGGTCACTGATCAGTTATAACTTGCATTTTGTGTTTATTTGGAAAATAATATAATCACTATGACTTTAACTGTTACACAACAGATGAAACATGTATGAACAGTTTTTCAAAATTTTCTTCTCTTCTTTCCTTATGCTTCCACCACCCACTTATTTTTATTTTTTGTTTTTAATTTTTTATGTATTTATTTTTAGTTCTTAACATTCACTTCCACAAGATGTTTAGTTCCAAATTTTCTCCCCATTTCTCCCCTCCCCCCACCCCAAGACAGCATGCATTCTGAATACCCATTCCCCCAATCTGCCCTCCCTTCTATCACCATTCCCTTCTCTTATCACCTTCCCCATCTATTTTCCTGTAGGGCAGGATACATTTCTATACCCCACTGTCTGTATGTCTTATTTCCCAGTTGCATGTAAAAACAATTTTTAACATTCGTTTTTAAAACTTTGAATTCCAAATTCTCCCCCTTCCTCCCTCCCCACCCACCCTCATTGAGAAGGTAAGCAATTCAATATAGGTTATACATGTGTAGTCATGCAAAACACTTTCATAAAAATCATGTGAAAGACTAACTATATTTCCCTCCATCCCATCCCACCCCACCCACTCTCTCTATTCTTATTTTCTCCTTTGACCCTGTCCTTCCTCAAAAGTATTTGCTTCTGATTACTCCCTTCCCCAATCTGCCCTCCCTTCCATCATCTCTTATCCCTCTTCCCCTATTTTCCGGTAGGGTAAGATAGATTTCCATACCCAATTAAGTGTGTATGTTATTACCTCATTAAGTCAAATCCAATGAGAGTAAGATTCATTCATTCCCTCTTATTTGCACTGTAAAAGCTTTTTCTTGCCTCTTTTATGTGAGATAATTTACTCCATTTTACCTCTCCCTTTCTCCTTCTCCCAGTACAATCTTCTCACCCCTTAATTTTATTTTTGAGATATCATCCCTTTTTTAAATTTTTAGATATATTCCCTCCAACTACCCTAATACTGAGAAAGGTCTCATGAGTTACAAATACCATCTTTCCATGTAGGAATGTAAACAGTTCAACCTAAAAAGTCCCTTACGATTTCTCTTTCCTGTTTACTATTCATGCTTTTCTTGAGTCTTGTATTTGAAAGTCAAATTTTCTATTCAGTTCTGATCTTTTCATCAAGAATGCTTGAAAGTCCTCTGTTTCACTGAATGTCCATTTTTCCCCTGAAAGATTATACTCGTTTTTGCTGGGTAGGTGATTCTTAGTTATAATCCTATCTCCTTTGACCTCCAGAATATTATATTCCAAACCTTCCAGTCCCTCAATTAGAAGCTGCTCAATCTTGTGTTATCCTGATTGTGTTTACACAATACTTGAATTGTTGCTTTCTGGCTACTTGCAATATTTTCTCCTTGACCTGGGAACTCTGGAATTTGGCTATAATATTCCTAGGAGTTTCCCTTCTGGAATCTCTTTCAGCAGGTGATCGGTGGATTTTTTCAATTTCTATTTTACCCTCTGGTTCTAGAATATCAGGGCAATTTTCCTTGATAACTTCTTGAAAGATGATGTCTAGGCTCTTTTTTTGATCATGACTTTCAGGAAGTGCAATAATCTTTAAATTATCTCTCCTGGATCTATTTTCCAGGTCAGTTGTTTTTTCCAGTGAGATATTTCACATTGTCTTCTATTTTTTCGTTCTTTTGGTTTTGTTTTATAAGTTCTTGATTTCTCATAGAGTCATTAGCTTCCATTTGCTCCATTGTAATTTCTAAGGAATTATTTTCTTCAGTGAGCTTTTGGACCTCCTTTTCCATTTGGCCAATTGTGCTTTTTAAGGCATTCTTCTCCTTATTGGCTTTTTGGACCTCTTTTGCCGTTTGGGTTAGGCTACTTTTTAAGGTGTTATTTTCTTTAGTATTTTTTGGGTATCCTTTAGCAAGCTATTGACTTGTTTTTCATGATTTTCTTGCATCACTCTCATTTTTCTTCCCAATTTTTCCTCTACTTCTCTTTATTGCTTTTCAAAATCCTTTTTGAGCTCTTCCGTGGCCTGAGACCAATTCATGTTTTTCCTGGAGACTTTGGATATAGGAGATTTGACTTTGTTGTCTTCTTCTGGTTGTATATTTTGATCTTCTTTGTCACCAAAGAAAGATTCTATGGTCTGACTTTTTTTTTTATACAGTTTGCTCATGCTGCCAGCCAATTACTTGACTTTTTAACTCTTTGTTAAGGTAGAGCTCTGCTTCCAGAGTGGAGGGTGTACTGTACCAAGCTTCAGGGGTTTTGTGTAGCTGTTTTCAGAGATACTTTTAGGGACCTGTAAATTTTCAGTTCTTCCAAGGTGGTATGATCAAGGGCGAGGTGTTTACTCCTTTCCTGGCCTGTGCTATGGCCTGTGAGTGACCACAAGCACTCTTTTCTGCCTGGGAACTGTGAGGAGGATTCCCTCTCCACCACTACTACAAGCTCCACCACACCAGTGCTCCTCCTCTTCCCAGGACTGCAATCCAGATCTAAGCAAGGGCAAAGCAAGAGAATCCTGCCTCAGCTCCAGCAGAGAGATCCCTGCAATCTCCCTCTCATCAGCCACTCGATCCCCCCACCATCTGTGGGCCAAGAATTCCAAAAACAGCCGCTGCCATCCCCCGGCTGCACCAAGGCTGGGGCTGCACCACACTCCTCTCTCACCCTGGTCTAACAGACCTTTCCTACTGACCTTCTAAGTTGTCTTTGGTGGGGCGGAGGGAAAGCAGTGACTTGCTAGAGCTCTCCCTCAAACCCCTCCAAATACCTACAAAAAAATGGCTCTAAACAAATTCTAAAGCAGCAGAACCCACAAAAAAACAGAGTAAAACAAATCTCCAGCCCAAGACAACCTGGATGGCTGATTGGAGAGGGTATATCGCACCGCGAGACAGTTCGGCGTGGGCACACAGGCCACAGTGACCCTGGAGCAGGCCTCAGAGGACTGAATCGCAGGTAGCTGTGGCGGTTTCCAGACTTCTCAACCCAGGAACTCCAAAGACAACCTGGAAGGTCAGTGGGAAAAGTCTGTTACTGCGGTGAGAGAAGAAGCTAGATCTCAGCTGCCCTGAGGGCAGCGGCTGGCTTCTGAGCTTCTGGCCCACAGACTAAGGGGGAATCAAGTGGCTGATCAGAGAGGGATTGCAAGGATCTCTTTGCCAGTGCTGAGGCATGAATCTCTTGCTTTGCCCGTGCTTAGATCTGGGTCACAGTTCTGAGGGGCAGTCCTGGGGCAAGAAGGAGCGCTGGCGTGGTGGAGCTTGTTGTGGAGCTTGTTGTGGTGGTGGAGAGGAAACACCTCGACCCTTATCATAGCACCTTGGAAGAACTGACACTTTTCAGGTCCTTAGAAGTATCTCTGAAAACAGCTGTACAAACCCCCAAAGCTTGGGACAGTACATTCTCCACATTGGAAACAGACTCTTACCTTAACAAAGAGTTTAAAACTCAAGTAATTGGTTGGGATCATGAGCAAGCAGCGCAAAAAGAGTCAGACTGTATTATCTTACTTTGGTGACAAAGAAGATCAAAACATACAACCAGAAGAAGACAACAAAGTCAAAGCTCCTACATCCAAAATTTCCAAGAAAAATATGAATCGGTCCCAGGCCTTGGAAGAGCTCAAAAGGGATTTTGAGAAGCAAGTAAGAGAAGTAGAGGAAAAACTGGGAAGAGAAATGAGAGTGATGCAAGAAAATCATGAAAAGCAAGTTAACAGCTTGCTAAAGAAGACCCAAAAAAATACTGAAGAAAATAACACCTTAAAAAATAGCCTAACCCAAATGGCAAAAGAGATCCAAAAAGCCAATGAAGAAAAGAATGCCCTAAAGAGCAAAATTGGACAAATGGAAAAGGAAGTCCAAAAGATTACTGAAGAAAATACTTCCTTAAAAATTAGAATAGAGCAATTGGAAGCTAGTGACTTTATGAGAAATCAAGACACTGCAAAACAAATCCAAAAGAATGAAAAATTAGAAAACAATGTGAAATATCTCATTGGAAAAACGACTGACCTGGAAAATAGATCCAGGAGAGAGAGTTTAAAAATTATTGGACTATCTGAAAGCCACGATCAAAAAAAGAGCCTAGACATCATCTTTCAAGAAATGATCAAGGAAAACTGCCCTGATATTTTAGAACCAGAGGGCAAAATAGAAATTGAAAGAATCCACTGATCTCCTCCTAAAAGAGATCCCCAAAGGAAAACTCCTAGGAATATTGTAGCCAAATTACAGAGTTCCCAGGTCAAAGAGAAAATATTGCAAGCAGCCAGAAAGAAACAATTCAAGTATTGTGTAAACACAATCAGGATAACACAAGATTTAGCTGCTTCTACATTAAGGGACTGCAGGGCATGGAATATAATATTCCAGAGGGCAAAGGAGATAGGATTAAAACCAAGAATCACCTACCCAGAAAAACTGAGTATAATTCTTCAGGGTAAAAAAAGGTCATTCAGTGAAATAGAGGACTTTCAAGCATTCTTGATGAAAAGACCAGAGCTGAAAAGGAAATTTGACTTTCCAATACAAGACTCAAGTGGAAAATGAAGAGGTAAACAGGAAAGAGAAATCATAAGAGACTTATTAAGGTTGAACTGTTTACATTCCTCATGGAAAGATGGTATTTGTAACTCATGAGACCTTTGTCAGTATTAGGGTAGTTGGAGGGAAAAAATTATATGTATGTATAGATAGATAGATAGACAGACAGATAGATAGATAGATAGATAGATAGAGGGCACAGGGTGAGTTGAAGATGAAGGGGTGATATCTGGAGAATAAAATTAGGGGTGATAGAGGATTATACTAGGAGAAGGAGAAAGGGAAAGGTAGAAAGGGGTAAATTATCTCACAAAAAAACAGAAAAGAAAAGGCTCTTACAGTGGAGGGGAACCAGGGGAAGGTGAGAGGAAATGAGTGAATCTTATTCTCATAGGATTTGACTTAAGGAGGGTATAACATACACACTCAATTGGGTATGGAAATCTGTCTTATCCTATAGGAAAATAGGAGGGGAAGGGGACAAGAGAGTAGGGGGATGATAGAGAAGAGGGCAGATTGGGAAAGGGGGTAATCAGAAGCAAATACTTCTGAGGAGGGACAGGGTCAAAAGAAAGAATAGAATAAATAGGGGGGGCAGGATAGGATTAAGGGAAATAGAGTTAGTTTTTCACAGCATGTCTACTATGTAAGTGTTTTGCATAACTGCACAAGTATAGCCTATATTGAGTTGCTTGCCTTTTCAATGAGGGTGGGTGGGGAGGGAGGAAGGGAGAAAATTTGGAACCCAAAGTTTAAAAAAGCACGTTTAAAAAAAAATGTTTTCACATGCAACTGGGAAATAAGAAATACAGGAAATGGGGTACAGAAATCTAGCCTGCCCTACAGGAAAATAGAAGGGGAAGGGGATAAGAGAAGGGGTGTGAGATAGCAGGGAAAGCAGACTAGGGGAAGGGGTATTCAGAATGCATGCCATCTTGGGGTGGGGGGAGGGGCGAGATGGGGTGAAAATTTGGAACTCAAAATCTTGTGGAAGTAAATGTTGAAAACTAAAAATAAAGAAAGAAAGAAAGAAAAGAAAAGAAAAAAAATAAGTTGTCTTTGGTGTTTGTGGGTTAAGAAGTCTGGAAACCACCACAGCTCCCCTTGATTCAGTCTCCTGAGGCCTGCTCCAGGTTCGACGGGGCCCCAACTTTGCCTACATGACACACACTGAACTGTGCTTCTCTCCCAGCCCAGTGCAACAGATCTTTACCATCAATCATCCAGGTTGTCTTGGGCTGGAAATTTGTTTTGTTCTGTCTTTTTGCGGGTTCTGCTGCTTTAGAATTTGTTTAGAGTCATTTTTACAGGTATTTGGAGGGGTTTGGGGGAGAGCTCAAGTATGTCACAGCCTTAATTCCAGTATCTTGGTTCTGCCCCCCCCCACACTCCCTTATTTTTAATTCAATGCTTCCCAATTGCCCCTGAGGCTACTAACACCCTCCCATATTCCACCCCCATCATCAAGAGCTCCCCAGGGGGCAGTATTGCCCACTTTGGAAACCTGGTAAAATCCTTCTTTTCCTTCAAGGCTTAACTAAGATAGTACCCTTCTACTCCTGATCCCCCTACCGGAAACACACAACTAAAAGTGTCACCTCTTCTCAAGTTTCCTTAGAGTACTTTGTCTGGACTTCTCTTTTGTTCTTACATATTCTATACTGCATATGTTTTTTCTGGTGTAGATGTTACATTTCCTAGTAAATTATGAGCTCCCTGAAATCATATATTATATATTTGTTCATTTCTGTATCCCACCTTACAAAACACAGGGCCTTCTACATGGTAAGGTTCAAGTCTGGTGCATTTACATGAGATTCTCCTCATTGGTAGAAAGAATGATTGCCCAATGCTCAGTGCCTGTATCAGGGGTGGAGTTGGTGAGAGCTTGGGAGAGGAAAGAGTTCTAGCTTCCAGCTTTGAGAGAAGATGCATGAGGTTCCAAACTCTCTTCAGAGAGAGGCCCCTGAAAGGAAAGACTTTGGAAAGAAGCAGACTCAGAGAGAAGCCAATGGCCCACAAGTCTCTGATTTCCAGCTTGCTACACTAGAAACCTTGGGGAATTTTCCTACAAACAGGATAAGGGACTCCTGAGATATTTTGCTCCAGAGGAGAGAGCTATTTAACTGTGAATTGTCTGATTTATTCTAATCTGTATAACTTTGCTTATTTCTATTTACTATCAGCTTGGATAAAATGGTTTATTCACTATTTGTAATGATCTGCGTAACATTTAACAAGAACAAAAACAAAAATAACAGTAATAGATAACATTTATATAGCACTTACTATGCGTCAGGCATTCTGCTAAGCACTTTGCAATTATTATCATATTTGAGTCTCATAACAACTCTGAGAGGTAGGTGCTATTATTATCTCCATTTTACAGATGAGGAAACTGAGGCAAACAGATTAAGTGACTTGTGCAGGGTCATGCGGGGCTTCCCCACAGAGTCTAACTTTGAGCATTTACAGGCAGAGCATGTGTTTTTGCTATTAATGTCATAAGTATTTTCCAGGAAACTGGCAGGTTCCATGGAAATCTGCTCTTTACTGCAATGATTTCAAAACAGCAGCTGTTCCTAAAAGGCTGTGGGTATTCAGAATTATGAGCAGATGTCTAGATTTAGCCCTACTTTTGTTATTTAGAAACCACCTTTCAATTTTAAATTGAACTGAGCAGAATTGAATGTCAGAAATGGAAGTTACCTTACAAAATAGAACACAGAATGTCGGCATTGGAAAGGATATTAGACCATAGACTGTAAAATGACTGAGTTGACAAGATTAAAACATAGAATGTCAGAATTGAAAGAGAGCTTAGAATATAGACCATTAGAGCTGGGGGGAGGGAGGGGAGGGAGAAAGGGAGGGAAAAGTTTGGGGGGGTGTCAAAAAAAGAGAGAGTCAGTGCTTTCCGGTTATCTCCAGTCCATGCTGGCTACACTAAGGTCATCATCTTCATCTTCCTCTTCTCCTTCCCACCAGGTTCTTGGATTCTACCCCTAAAACCACACCAGTCTCTGATAATCGAGCTTCCACTTTATCTTGCTCAGATCCAGGACCACTTCCTGGACATTACTAAACATGCTTTCATGTATACCCACCCCATGCTATTTTCTGGTTATCTTTTATGTGTTGTCTTCTCTAAATAGAATGTAATTTCCTCAAGGTCAGAGCCTGTCTTTTGCAACATATTCTCTGCAGTTACTCTCTCAACCCCCCACTCAGACTGGAAGGCTGGGGCCCCAGAACTCATCTAACATATCCCTCAAGGCTAAGGTTAACCATGAGGGGTTGGGGGATGTCTTTCTAATGCTATAAAGTACATAGTCCCCCATAAGTATGATTCCTCCCGTGATTATAAATTGATGCTAATTAGTAAGTCTGTCAATTTTGCTGCTGATATTGCTGTTTTCAGTCACATTCGACTCTTCATGACCTCATTTGAGGGTTTGTTGGCAAAGATACTAGAGTGGTTTGCCATTTCCTTCTCCAGCTCATTTTACAGATGAGGAAACTGAGGCAAACAGGGTAAAGTGACTTGTCCAAGGTCACACAGCTAGTAAGTGTCTGAGGTCACATTTGAACTCAGTAAGATGAGTCTTCCTAACTCCAGGTTGGGCATTCTATTGTGCCACCTGGCTGTACCCCCCAGACTTAATTAGCTTTTAGAAAAGGGTATTTTACAAAGGTAATATAGCAGGAACAGTTAGCATAAAACATTCCCCCAAAGTCTATGACATATTTTCCCATGAGTACCTACAGAGTCCAGGGGAAGGTGGGCTCAAGTTTAGAGGGCCCATTTGGCAAAGGAACAAAGGCATTCTTGGAAGCCCTTTTGTTGGAATCTTCAGGATGCTCCCCCTTTGGTATTTTCTTATAGATAACATTTATATAAAGCTTTACTGTTTGCAATGTGCTTGACAAATATTTTACAAATTTTGCACATGAGGAAATTGAGGCAGACAGAAGTTACATGACGTGCCCAAGGCCACACAGCTATTACATATCTGAGGCTAGATTTGAACTCAGGTTTACCTGCCCCCAGGTTCAGCATTTCACTACCAGATGGGTCACTTTTCTGCTAGGCTCTTTGTGGAGGCTTTCTTCATCACAGCATTTGTCCTTGGCTCCAGATGCAGACACTGCCATTAGTCATTCCAGGGATGCTGCAAGGACGCTGAAGAAAAAATCCAAGTTTTTCAGACTCTCTGAAATTCATAACGCCCCTTTGGCCAAGGCATGGAGTGTAGCCCAAGACTCAGGCCAAGGCCTGGGGTCTGAGGTTCTGCTCCTCTGCCCAATTGAATCCTTCTCAGGGGTTTAGCTCTCTGCTGCCAGGCACTGGCATCTCTGCTTCTAGCTACCTCGATCCTTCTACACAGTCCTACAGACCAAGACCCTCAGCCAATCCAAATAGATTTCCTGCAGCACCGAGGGAGGTGCCCAGGCCACATTCACATCGAGTGAAAAACTGAGATGTGTTCTCATCTGATAAACATGTCTTATCACCTCCTTTAGGTGGGGTGAGGTGATTTTATGGACTGACTCAACCTACCCTCCACCCTTACATCCATATCATAGAATTTCAGAGTTGGAAGGGACCCCATTGGCCATCTAACTCAATCTGTACCTGCAGAAGAATGCCCAGGACAATACACCTGAATAGCACCTATCCAGCATTTCTATCAAACTCTCCACCCAGGCAAAGCCCACCACCTCCTAAGGCCCACTCTGTTTTGGAATGAGTTCTAAGTTTTTCCTTATCAAGTAATAATTTGCCTTTTTGTAACTCCCACTCATTGCTCTAATTCTGCCCTCTTGGCCACACGGCCAAGTCGAATCCCACATCTGCCACAACATCCCTTCAGTTGTTAGGCCAAGCATAAATGTCATGCATTAATTTGCCTCTTTGCTACTTCCACCCAACACTCTTGGATTCTACCGTTTGAGGCCAAGTAGAAGAAGTTCAATCCTTCCTCCACAACAGCCTTTAAAATATGGGAAGATAGTCATCATTTGACCCCTGAGTCTTCCCTTCTCCAGGCTATAAAAATCCCCCATTCTTTCAACTGATACTTATTTGGCATGGACTGAATAACCTCTACCATTCTGGGTGTCCTCCTCTGGGCACTCCCCAGCTTATCACCATCCTTCTTAAGCTGCGGCACCCAGAACTGAACATAATATTACAGATAGTTAGAGGACTTAGAGCTGGAAGAGATCTCAGAAATAATCTAGTCCAATTCCTAATAAGAAATAAGGGAAATTGAGGCACAGAAGGCAGAGAATTGTCCAAGGCCAAGATCATTTAGCTCATCAGTTCTCAAAGTGTGGACTGCAGAGAGTTGGGGGCCCTAAGACCCTTTCAGGGGCTCCATAAGGTCTAGTAAAACACTCCTTTTTCCAACTACAATTCCGTGTGAGGCTGGATTTTCTTCATGTATTTCAACCAAAAATAAAAATATCCAAACAGATTGAATGCAGAAGCAAATATGAGAATCCAGTTATTAAACCAGATATTAAGGAGATATTCCAAAATATGTAAAATAATGTCACTTGTCTCAGTACATTTTTTTAATGTTTTGAAAAATGCAGTTATTTTTCACAAAAATATATTAACATGTCATGGATTTGTTACTGTTCTTTTAAATGAATTAGTATTTTCAAAAATGTATCAGTTTTCATTTCTAATACAGTAATGATCGATAGATATAACCCGTACATTATCATTTAAGGTTCTCAATAATTTTTAAGAATGTAAAGGTTTTCTGAAACCAAAAAGTTTGAGAACCTCTAATCTAGCCCAGCCCCTTCATTTGACAAATTGCCACATAAAGATGGGAAAGGACTTATCCAAGGTCACCAGCAAACTAGTGGCCAGGAGCAGAGCCTAGAACTCAGGTTCTCTGACTCTATATTAGTGAGTCTACAAGCTCACTACAAGCTCACATTTAAGTGCTAGCTATGTGCCAGGCACTGAGTCGAGTACTGGGAATATATAGAAAGGTAAACACAATCCCAGGCCTCAGGGAGCTCACACTCTAATGAGGGAAAAAACATTTAAATAACTTAGTAAGTACAATACCTATACAGAGAAGACGGAGCATAATGTGAGAGAAGGGACTACAGATGTAGGGAATGAGGAAAGGCCTCCTGCAGGCTCTGCTTTAGGGCAGAATTTGCAGAAGCTTAGAGTTAGAAGCATCATAAGATCAGAGTATTTAAAGATGGAAGCAACTTCAGAGATCATCTATCCTTCTTCATGATCTACCTCCCCATTTTACAGAGGAGGAAACAAGGGCCCCAGGGAAGTTGTGACTTACCCACTGAATGATTCCTCTGTTCTACTCCCTATTCTATTTAACCGAGCCCTCCACTCCATCCCTTCCCTGTTCAGTCTCTAAACAAAGATAATTACCTGGAGAATGTTGGACTCGAAGAAGACCATTGACATCATGATGTCAGGACCGAGGTACAGTGTGTTCAGCTGCGGCTGATCAGTCCAATATGAGCTCAGAAGGCTCTACCACAAGTTGGGCACAAATAGTCCATTTAAATACTTGGGATAGAGACGTCTTTAGATTTGGCATCTCACGTTTCTTTTGAGCTACTTCAATTCTGCTTTGCTAATAGAGCACAGCTTCTTCTTTGATGGGAGCACACCATACTTGGTGGTCCTGTGCCAATGTCTCCAATGTCTCACAACGGATACTAAAATTCTCCAGAGAGACTTTGAGAGTGTCCTTGTATTGCTTCTTCTGACCTCCACGTGAATACCTGCTTTGTGTGAGTTCTGTGTAAAAAAGTCTTTTAGCCAAAAGTACATAAGTTTGGCATTTGGGCTATGTGTCCAGCCCATCAGAGTTGCACTCTCTGCAATAGAGTTTGAATACTTGGCAGTTAGCTCAAGAGAGGACCTCAGTGTCTTGTACCTTATTTTGCCAGGTGATCTTCAGAATCTTCCCAGGACAATTCAGACGGAAGCAGTTCAATTTTCTGGCATGGCACTGGTAGACTGTCCAGGTTTCACAGGAATACCGGAGTCCCAAAGTCCATTGGTATGGGACTCTCTCCTCACTGATGGCAATCAATTCCCTATACCTTTTTTGGGGGGGGTGGGGGGTAGAATAAGTAAGAGCTCTCTTTAGTCTCCAAAGTTTTCTTTGGTCTTTTCAATTCTCCTTGGATTTCTCTTTGAACCCTTGAGTCTCTTCAGGTTCTTCTGGCTCCCAACTTCCAGAGAAGCCAACCTGAGAAGAGTTGTCAGTCTCTATCACGTCCCTATCCCCACCTTGCTACACTAGAGAATTTGGGGAATTGTCCCTTTGGGTGAGATCTGAGATCATCTCGGTTGGGTAACCTCACTCCCAGTGGGAGAATGCCTTCCCTCACTATTGTCTGGTATACATTTCCTATATATTTTTTTCTTTGACTTTTGTTATTTATTTGAATAAGTTTCTCTATTAATGAATATTAATAATTAAGTATTTAATTATTAAATTTTATTTATAATTTTATTTAATTTTTTTCTTTTATTTATGATTATTTGATTATTAACAATCAATGTATTCATCGTGGAACTTGTATTTACTGGGAAGGGAGTCTTGGATTAAAGCTTGGGTCCTCCTTTCCCCATTAATGACAAAGTCATCAGAAGTTTAGCTTAATCCTGAAACCACTTCCCCTAGATAATATTTAAGAGAGCAGACAGATACCATTCTAGCCAGATACCCCGCCTCTGAGGAAAGCAGAGCGGTCAAACTTCAGGCCCCAAACTCCTGCTTCTCCTCCTGTCAGGAAAATAAACTCTTCCCCCACGGGCAGCATGGGAGGTGTTATGTGGCATAAAGGGAGGCAAAACAGACATCTCTAGACTCTTCACCACTCCCTCAGCCCCCACCCTCCCCACCCTTCTCCAAAGGCTTCGGAACTTGTCCTTTTGGATTTTAGAACTTGACGTGGGAACTGCTTGGAGAAATTTTAATTATTTCATAATCCTATCCAACACTCTGGGTATCGTGCTGTGAGGAGCACTGGCCTTTGCTCCTTTGAAGTTGTGGATTGAACTTTAACATGCCAAAGTACGACTGTCAAAGTGGTTCCACGACAGTCTGAGAACAGAATACAAATCTCCTAGTAGAGTATCTGGATAAGTCACCTAATCTATCTGAGCCCCAATTTTTTCAGTGAAACTGAGGGTAAATGTTCAACAACCGGCTTTACAGATCGAATTTGCAACGTGCACATTTTTCTCTGTTGCTTTTTTAAGTCTAGACAGTCAACAAAACAGTAATTCAAGCTCCGATATGTAGCATTTGTGTCTCCTAGCAACGATGGTTTCAACACATAGGTCTTGGTTCAGTGATCTCTAGGGTGCTTTCAGCAATTGTTCCACCCTTCCTGACCCCTTTTGGGGTTTTCTTGACAAAGATACTGGAGTAGTTTGCCATTTCCTTCTCCCGCTCATTTTACAGATAAGGAAACTGAGGCAAACAGGTGAAGTGATTTGCACAGAGTCACACAGCTAGTAAGTGTTTGAGTTTGGATTTCAGTTCAGGTCTTCCTGACTCCAGGCTCAGTGCTCTCTCCACTGCTCCGTGAGTTTAGCTAGGATATATATTTAATCAGAATTCATGCGACAAAGGGAGCCCCAACATATTTGGGGAAATGGGGATTCGAACTCGTACTCTAAACCTCCGTCCCTTGCCATCCCGCTCTAGATCGGATCACGGTCCTCCGCAAACCTATCCTATTCCGATAGCGAAGCTGCCCCGCCCCTTCTCAAAGTCTTCTCCAATCATAAATAAACTCTTACACTGTGTCGGGCTTCATTGGTAAAGAGAAATGTCTGTCGCCGGGCGTGTAGTCTTAATGGACGTCTCCAGGGCCCAATGGCGGCACGGGGCGCGGGTGCATCCCCGGTGTGCGTGGCGGCTGGCGTAGCGTAACGTAGCGTGCGTGCGTGGCGGGACTGGGCTGCCAGAGGTCTCGGAACCCCGGCGTTGGGGTCGAGACGGCGAGTGAGGGACAATGGCGCCAAGCGTGGCCACGGCGCCGGAGCCGAAGCAGGACTCGCCTAGGGGCATTCGCGCCGTGCTGCTGGGGCCGCCCGGGGCCGGCAAGGGCACGCAGGTGAGCGGCCGGGCCGGGGCGAGCTCAAGGTCAGCTGGGGCGGGAGCGAGGCGGGCTTCGAACCCAGGGTCCGCAGACGGAGGAGCGGAGTGTGTGGGAAAGCGAGGCGCCCGCGGGGAACCCCAGGCTGCGGGGCGGCGGGTCCGGAGTTAGAGCTGGCTCCGATCCCCTGACTTTACAGATGAGAAAACCTAGGCCTCGTGGTGCCCGGGGTCACGTCGCTGCTTGTCACTGTCTGAGGGCATTTGAACTCAGGTCTTCCTGATTCCAAGTCCAGTGCCCTCTCCACCAAGATAGGCGTCCTGCACTTTTTCCTCTTGGGTGACAATCTATTGAAGCCTGTGGACCCATTCTCAAAATAAGGTTTTTAAACGTATAAAATAAACCAATTACATGGAAATGCAGTTACTATTTTTTTTTTAAGTTAGAGAGCCCTTGCATTAGGAGATTTGTTTTCAGGGAGAGGGGAGAGACTGAACTCTTTTTCCCAGGTGAGGGATCCAGGTTGAAGGGGCATTCTTCTCTGAGAAGATGGAGGTGTAGGTCTGGAGCCCAGAAGAGAGGCCAAGGCTGGCCATCTAGTTTTCGAAGCCACCCCAGTGGAGGTGGTAGTTGAAACCATGGGGAGAATGGGATGGTCAGGGGAGATAGCAGAGAAAGGAAAGAGCGGATAGACCTTTGAAGGCTGGTGAGGGCAAGGGCCATCATAACATACCCTGGGAGGGGATCATCTAGTCACCCTGTGCTTAAAGATCTTCAAGGAAAGGGACCCCCACTTCATCCTGAGGTAGCCCATTGGATATTTGGGAACGTTTTCAAGCCTAACTTTGCATTTTTGCAGCTTCTCTCCAGGTTGAATAAAGGGATAGTGGAAGTGGTTAGTCAGGAGAAGAGTAGTGACTCTGCTAAGGGAGGGGAGATAATCAGATGGAATGAGAGGTGATCAACAATGTCAGAACTGGCTTTGATATCTCATGCTACTCCTCTTCATATAGTCCACATTCTAGCAAAACTGGACTACTCTCTTCCTACCCTGTTCTTATCTTATCCTCCCTCCTGTCTCTTTGCTTTTGCCCATGTCTAAATGGATTCCTTTTCCCTCCTTGCTCATCTCTGTTGAAACCTCTTTCCTTCAAGAGCCAACTCAGGTGTCACCTTTTTCCGTGAAGCCTCAGATAAGGTAATGTATGTAAAGCGTGTTACAAACCCGAAAGTACTGTGTAAATGTCAACTACTATCGCTTTTATTAAAATGAATCACTTCCTCTCATGTCTCAGGAATTTGTCTCCTTTGCACCTTTTATTATACTTAGGTGTACATGTCTTCTTTCCTCCCTATTAGATTGTAAGCTCCTCAAGAGCAAGGTTTGTGGTGTGAGTGTGTGTATTCGTATCCTCAGTGACTAGCACTGTGCTTTTGCACACAGTAGTCTCTTAAAAAATGTTTCTAGAATATAAAGAGGATAAGAACAACAACAAAAAAAAACTGTTGAATTGGAAGTTTCGAAGGTCATTGATAATCTTGAAGAGGCATTTTCAGTAGTGTGATAGAAAATGGAAAGCATATTGCACTGTTGAAGAGAAAGTAAGTCATAATTGTAGTTATATGTGTGGACAGCTTTTACAAGAAGTCTACCTGTAAAGAGTAAAGAGTTGAGACAATGAACGGTTAGAAGGGAAGTCTTATAGGAATGGGGAGAGCTGAACATATATGAAGGAAGATAGGTAGTTGTTGGCCTTGGGCAAGTTATTATGACTCAGGGGCCTCCTTTGTAAAGTGGGAATTGGGGGGAGTTGGTTGTACGACTAAGTAATCTCTGATTCTAATCTTCAAAATCTCTAGATCTCTCTTTTATTCGTTACCCAGGTCTAAGCTATCTGAGCACATGAGGATTCCAAAGCTCTTGAACTAGGCTTTGTTAAGACCTCTGAGACCTGGTTAAAGTAAGGATTTTGAGGACTGATCCACTCCCCCTTAACTAGAATTGTAGGATTTTTAGAGTTGAAAGAGATCTTACAGACCACCATTCTCCTTCATTTTGAATTCCTTAGGGCAGGACTCACACAGTAGTCATTGAATAATTATTTGTTGAATTGAATGAGGCAGATAGTGTTGGAAGGATGAAAGTATAAAGGTGAATAGGGGAGATTTGTTAATTTGATAAAACACACTGATCATTGGCTTCTTGTTATACTTAGTGTAAGGATAAAATGTTGCCTTACCACATCCTTAATTGCCCTTCTGGAAGATTCAAGCTGGACCCCTATTACCCTACTACACTTACCCCGAGATTCTGTTTGAGGATGTCAGATGTTGACATCTCAATATCCTCCAAACTGGTTTAGAAACCTGAGGCCTGAAGCTTGTGATTGTAGCAGTAGGGATTGATGGACTGACTATGTGATAAGGATGTGGTAGGTACAAATCAGTGGTTTCTTATTTAGGCTTTTTTTCTTGCCAGTATTTTCAGAAGTTGCTGTGATAAGGCATAACTCACATTAGCAGAGGAGTTTTAAGATTTGCAAAACATTCTTCTAAACAATTCCCTGAGGTAGGTAGTGAATCGAATCCTTTTTACAGATGCAGAAACTAAGGCTCCAAGAAGTTGAGTGATTTATCCCAAAATCATAGAGCCAGTAAGTATTCAGGGCAGGATTGGAACCCAGATCTCATGCCTCTCAAGTCCATTCCCTTCTCCACTACACCAGAGAGGTCAAAAACGTGGCCCCAGGGCTTGATGTGGCTCAGGACACTCCTGAGTGTAGCCCATACATAAACATAACTGGGAACAAAATAAATAAAAATATAATAAATATAATAAAATAGATAATAAAGTCAGTATGTGGCCCTCAGGGTTTCCTGTGTACTGGTTAGTGGCCCCTGTTTGTTTTTGAGTTTGCCACAACTGCCCCTTATCCAGAAATCAGCCTTGCCTGATAGCAGCCAGGTCAGGACAAAAGGTGAACTAATAGAAACAAAGCATAAGGTTTTCAAAGGTCTTCATGCCAGTGACCTGATGATAAACACTTAAATACTAGGATTCTCAGCCGAAACCAAGATTTAGATGCAGTAGTAGCTTCTGAGGGTGACTGTAGTATATCTCTTTTTATCATTATTCTAAAAAGAAATTATTAGAAATTCAAAAATCAAGAAATCTCATCTTACTTGTCTAAATAAACACAGAGAAGGAAACTACTAACTGAAAAACTTAATATGTCAGTCTTCTAGTTAGTGCTGAACTGACAGTCTTTTTTTAATGATTGTTGGGTTATATATATGAAATCTAGTTTTAAAATTGCAAATGTATCATTACAAGTATTCAGTTCATTCATGTCTTCTTTTGTGACCCCATCTGGGGTTTTCTTGGCAAGATACTGGAATGGTTTGCCATTTCCTTTTCCAGTTTGTTTTATAGGTTCACTGCCGCCTGCACACCCATGCCTAACTGCGCCCCTTTCCCTGCCCAGCGTGATGTACCTTTCCGATCAACCATCCATGCTGTCTTTGGCTGGAAATTTGTTTCACTCTGTCTTTTTGTGGGTTCTGCTGCTTTAGAATTTGTTTAGAGCCATTTTTTATAGGTATTTGGAGGGGTTTGGGGGAGAGCTCAAGCAAGTCACTGCTTTCACTCTGAAATCTTGGCTCCACCACCCCCAGCTTGTTTTTTAGGTGAGGAAACTGAGGCATACAGGGTGAAGTAACTTGCCCAGGGTCACACAAGTAGTAAATGTTGGATGAATTTGAACTCAGAATGATTTCTTCCTGACCCCAAGCCCAGTGCTCTATCCATTGTGCCACCTTGCTGCCCCATTACAACTATAGACTGCTTCTCCAAATGAACCCCATACAAAGCCTGAGTTAGCCTGTCATCCCACTCCAGTTGTTTTTTGTCCACATAAGCCTGCTTCAGCAAGCATAGCAACTTTATGTAGTTGATGGATTCTTTCCCTTTCCCCTTCAGTATGAATGGTGGTATGTGAATTTGCCAAAAGTTCCTGGTTGCTGTTGACATTGTCTCAAAAGCTACCCATAGAAAATGCAGTTCAATCCAGCAAACTGTCCCAGATAGTTCTGGACTACAAGAATAGCTACTTGCCTCCCTCAACTGTCCAACTTTCACAGTAAAACCTTTTTTGTTTTGTTTAACTTCTTTCCACCGTATGCACAAAAGTCTTGTTCCAGTCTCTAATTGTGGTTAGAGGTGCTCCTAGCTCACTATTGTAGGACTTACGTCTTACCAGAAGATTATAGATTTAGAGCTAGAAGAGATCTTCAAGTTCAACTCTGGTCTCGTTTCACAGATAAAGAAACTGATACCAAGAAAAGTTGTGACTTGTCCAAGATCACCCAGGTAGTCAGTAGCAGAGTTGGCTTATGAACCCAAGTCCTTCACCTCCAAAAGCAGGCTTTCAGTACAGGACCATTGATGGGCTGTATTCCCGTCATCCAAGGACCAGCCCCCATGAGAGACTCACCACCAGCTTGGCTGCAGAGCAAAGGATTTTTCAACAGTAGAAGCTCTTAGATACCATCTTAAGTCACCAAAGGATTGTGATCTGTGGCAGTGACAGTATCCACCCTGATAAAATCCTGACTCCGGAGTGGAGAGAGGGGCAAGTGTATATTTCATGCATATGTCCTGTATGTAAGTTTTCTTGGCCACAAAGTTCTCATTTTAGAGGCACAGCCAATATTCTAAGCAAGTATTCAGACCAATACACTAAGTATGCTTATATTGTTAAAGTAATTATGTTGCTTGGTTGAAAAATCTCTAGAATACATAAGCTTGTTTTCATTAAATAAAACAACTTCACCAGCTTATTTTTCGTGATAGTCTTTTCCTTCTAATGATACCTTGTACTTGCATGACACTTTGGCTGTCATACCTGGCTTCATTTCATCCCTCTAACATGCCCTGGAGGTAGGGAGGAAAGAGATTATTATTATCCTCCTTCTGCAGATGAGAGCATTGAGGCTGTGCCCTAAAAGAATGAGGGTCCTGCCCAAGGGCTCCCCAACAGAAAGGGAGGGGCTCTCATGGCCAAGATTAGAGCCCAGGTCCCTGCTTCCTGATCAGACCTCCCTCACCTCCACAAAGGCGCCTCTTAAGAACGTCCAGTACTTCGCTGTGATGTTTTAGGGCTTAGAGGAGACTCCCGTGAGAACCCTGGGAGAAGGAAGAGAAGGAGTGGAGTGCTCGGGGTTATCCCCCTACCTTCAAATGAAGAAGGGAAGAGTCTTCCCTATGACCATAAAACTAGTCAGTGTGGGAGCCAAGATTCAAAAGTAGGGTCCACACTCCCGAGTGTTCCACATGTTCCACACCAGGCTGCCTTTCAGATGTGGTCAAAGCAGTTGTAATTAAACTGGCATATTTAATCTCCTGATGACTCTGCAGCTGTCTACTTCATAAATCAGATTCTTCTGATACAGTTATTAGCAAAAAGCTGGAAAACATTGAAGGCAGTTTCTCTTATGTAGTAGAAACCTAAAAATGCAAGCCACTGCCATTTGAGAGTTACAACTGTGTTTAGTGCCATTTCAAGCAATTGTATTTTTTTGTAAGACTAGTTATTAAGCCGTTTATGTACCTGTATGTTAGGTGCTGGTGATATGAAAGCACAAAATAGAGTGTCTGTCCTTGAGGGTCTACATTCTGGTTTGGGAAGCAGTTACATAAAGATGAGTAGCTGTACTTTTAGTGTATGCTAAAGGCCATATAAGCAGCATCAGGCCCATCCTTTAATACCCAATTCGTGTAGCCTTTCCATGAATTTTTCCTCATCCCAAAATAATCTCTTTTGCTTTGAATTCACGTGGTATTTTATACCTCTCCTTCATGTTCTCTTTCACGCTTCTCTTAGCTGCCTTCCTAGACTGACCCTGAGGCTAGGGACTGTTTTCCACTTTCTTGTCTCCCTCCTAACACTTGTTTTGTCAAGGGGAGGACCTCAGAGTTGACCCAGTGAACGAGTGGTACAAACCTGAGTGGGAGGCAGGGTGAGAGGAAGTGATTTGTGGAGCTGGGTTGTGGAAGGACCCGTGCTGAGGCAGGAGGACTTGTTAGTTTGGGGGCAACAGTGGATGTTAGAACTATGGGAGAAAAAGAATAGCTGAATTTGCATTCATGAAACAGGTTTGAATACTGGTTTGCCTGTGTGACCTTGGACAACTCACTTAGCCTCTGAAGGCCCTTTCAACTCTAAATCCTCTGTTCTGCTAATTTTGGAGGGAGAGGTAGGCAGATTATGGGAGGCCTTGAATGTCAGGCTAAGAAATTTATGTGTTGTGGGGAGTGAGAATCCATCAAAGGCTTTTGATTGGTAGGGTGGTACATACCTTAGGGATGTTATGGCATTAGATTTGGAGGAAAAAGAAATTAGATCTAGGATTATACTTTTAGAGACTTATTTACAGTAGGTGAGGCATGAGGTGAAGTCTTGGTAAATGGAAAGGAAAGGATTACATTCAGTCTTCCTGACTAGTAATTTGTTGGCTTGGTCCTAGGCACTGAAGTTACTGTGTTTTTTTATTGGGAGTTGGGATAGGGCAGGGTTGGAGGAGTAGCTTTCTGCCTGTCTCCTGGAAATCATGTGGCTACTGCCTCTATTGTCGATAACCAGAACACAGGATGGTCCCGGTGGCTTTAGGAGTCAGGTAATCCCAGCCCTGCCAGGAGCTCAGGGAGTAAGTGGAGAGTAGATAGTGGTGATCAGGTGGGTAGGAATAAGAACCTGAATTTTATTTTAGAGATGTGAAGTGGTTAGAATTAGGTTGTTTTGGTGACCAGATAAGTGCTCTTGCTATGATTTTGTGCAGTTTCCCTACATGGGGTAGTTGAAGGATCTCTGGATTTGCCATCAGAACCTGGGCTCAGATCACAGATGTCTTCACCTCTCTGGGCCTTGCTTTCATTTTATAAAATGAGGGGCTTGGATTAAATAATCTCTAAGATCCCTTCCAGCTCTAAAACTGATCAGCAATCCAGAATTAGAAATGAGCATTAGGTTCCCCCAACCCTCCTTTTCAAGGCCTGTTGTTGACATACCAGCCTGGCACTCATTCACTTGGAACATAGCACTGACAGTTGGATGGCAGTCATGCATTTGGGGGAGGGTAAAAATAGAAAAGTTGGTTCAGTTGTGACAGTTCTTTCTGTGGTTTCTCTGCCTTTCCTATCCCATGAGCAAGAACTGCCTCTCCCTTGAGTTGATTTCAACAAATGAAGAGATAGATTAACAGAAAACTTTGTCTTCTTTTGGTGCAGGGTGTGGTAATAACCTGTTTGGAGGATACGAGAGGCTCTCTCTTGCCTAATTGTTCTAGCGTATAGTTATTGCTCAAAGTCCCTTATTTTTAACACTTTAAAATCCAGTTTTTTGTTTTTATTTTACTTTAATTTATTTCTCTGACTTAATTAGTCTATTAACTGAAAACTAAAATGAATAGCACCGATTTGTTACATGGATCTCAATTTTTTTTTTTTTAATTTTGGGCTATAAGGCAGTGTGGTATAGGAGAAAGAGGATTAGGTGGGAGGTAGAGGACCTGAGCTTTGAATCCTGGGTCTGCCACTTACTGCCTTTGTAACCTTGGACAAGTCATCTATCTCCTCTGAGCCTGTTTTCTCATCAATAAAGTGATGGGGTTGGATTAAGTGAGCTCTGAATTTCATAAACCAGAGCATCAGCTGAAAGAATCGGAATGTTTAGCCCGAAGAAACCTCTGTAGCCCTGAATCCCATCACCTATGACTGAGTGGAAGAATTTAGTCATTGCTTATCTTCAAATATTTTTCGACCTATAATCGTGTGGAAGGGGGATTAAATTTATTCTATATGACTTTAAATTATAATTAGGACTAATCATCGGAAGTTATAGTGAGGTAAATGAGAAAAGCTGTTGGGTAGAATAGACCACCTTGGCAGAGAATGATTTCCTTGTCATTAAAGAGCTTCAAGCAAGGCTAGATGATGAGGACCGCTTGGTGATGTTAGATGATCATTTGAAGGGAAGAGAGCAGGTTAACTAGGTTAATCAGGAAAAGCTTCACAAACAAGGAGATCGAATATGAGTAGTTCCTTAAAGGAGCCAAAGATTCTAGGAAGTAGAAATAAAAAGATTATGTATTCCAGTCCAGATAGGAGGGGACCAGCCTGTGCATGGACCTGGAGGAGGGAGATGGAGTCCCAAGTTATGGAAACAGGAAGTACGGCCAGGGTGGCCGGTACTGAACGTGCTTGGAAGTGAATAAGTCAGAAAGATGGGCTGCAAGCAGTCCAAGGAAGGACCTCCAAGGCCAGGCTTCCTCCTAGAGGCAATAGGAAACCAGTGCAAATACTTCCTAGAAGAGTCATTTGTTTAGACCTGGATGGCCTTCAGATTTTGTGATCCTACAACTGAAAGGGTTTTAATTAATATTTCATTTGGTTCAAGCCCACATTCATCTTAAATAGTCTGTTCTATTCAACATTTTTATAACTGACTTGGGTAAAGACACATTATTAATAGTATCAATAGCTAGCATTTATATAGCACCTACTATGTGGCAGGCACTGTGCTAAGCACTTTACGAATATTTTACTTGATCTTCAAACACCATGGGAGGTAAGTGTTATTATTATCCCTATTTTATAGTTGAAGAAACTGTAGCAAACAGGTTTGCCAGAAAACTTGTTCAGAGTCACACAGCTAGTAAATGTCTGTGGCTAGATTTGAATTCAGGTCTTCCTGGCTCTAACCATAGGGCCACATAGGTAGCTGGCTTATCAAATTTGCCTATGGCACAAAGCTAGAAAGGATAACTTAACGAGTTGAATGATCCAAAGAGACAGTGGAAATATGTTCAAGACTAATAAAATAAATTTTAATAGGCATAAATGTAGAGGCCTGCCCTTGTAGGACTGAGTTCTTTAACCCAAATGCCAACTGAGGGAGGTAGAGTTAAACAACAGTTCTTGAGGGAAAAGACTTGGGGTTTTAGTCGATTACAACCGGTTCAATATGGATTGGCCATGTGACATAGCAGCCCAGAAAAGCTGGTGCATCTGAGGCTGCCCTACTGGAAACAGCGTGGTGCTCGCACCAAAGAGGTTGTCGTCCAGTTGTCCTGGGCCTGGCCTGACCGCCTCTACAGCGGAAGGTTGTTGGCACTGCATTATAGGAAGAACAGTGACAAACCTGAAAGACTTTGGGAGTGAGGGGGATTTGAAGCTTTGTCATATGAGGACTGAGTGAACTGGGGACAATTCCCTAGAAGAGATAAGATGGGGCCGGGGGGGGGGGCGGGCGGTGAACTATCTTCAGTTACTAGAAAGTCTGTCTAGTGGCAGAGAGATTAAATTTGTTCTGTTTGGCCCCAGAGAACAGAATTGGGATCAGTGAGAAGTTCTGGAGACAGATTTCAGCCAAATTAGAGGGGAAAGTTCCTCAAAATGAGAGTGGTCCAAAAGTGCCTCATCTGCCTGTGAGCCCCCTGCTCCTGAAGACCTGCCTTCCTTCATGTAGAGGCAAGATAACAGCTCCCCAGGATACTGTAGAGACGCGTCCTCCCGGCTTTGAGACTTTGTGATTCCCCCTCTACCTGCTGTTGTGCCATGACAGTTCCTGTTGTAAGTTTCTAATAAGAAGAGGCTGTGTCATGTTGTAGAGTAGTGGCATTGTAGGCAAAAGACCTGGGTTCAAATCCTGCCTCCACTACTCCACTACCTTTGTGACTTTGGAGAAATGACTTAACCTCTGGGCCTCTGTTGACTCATTTCTAAAATGAGGGGCCTGGCTGTCCCCTAAGGTCCCTTCCAGCTGATCGTGCCAACTAGGTTTTTCCAGCTAGCTGTCCTACTAGTACATGAAATAGTATCCAGTCTGAGAATTTCAGATGTCTTGCTTTGTGTTGGTGTCGAAAGGGTATGATAACAGCTCCTTGCTTTTTTCCCCTCCTTCTCTTTCCCCCTGCAGGCTCCCAAGCTGGCTGAAAGTTACTGTGTTTGCCATTTGGCTACAGGGGACATGCTGAGGGCCATGGTAGCTTCTGGCTCAGAGCTGGGCCAGAGGCTCAAGAAGACAATGGATGCTGGAAAACTGGTAGGTTTGGTGCACTTGCATGTTTACAAAATCACACTGTTTTTTGCCATCTTAAAATAATAGGCAAGACACATCTACTTTTATTGGTTCAACTTTCTCTAAGAAACAGAAAGCTAATGAGATTCTTGGCCTTTGGCTTATTCTGAATACCACTTTGTTTACAATGCTGCTGAGGTTGTTTGCTCTTGTATTTTATAACTTTGCTAATTATACAGTAAATAAGTGAAAGACGTTTAATCTTTCTTTCCTTCTTCCCCTCCCCCCATACACTTCCAGGTCAGATATGGAGGAAAAATCACAGAGCTATTAAAATGTTTTACCTATTGGAGACCTAGTGTGGCTACTGTATTCAGTGAGTAGCTTCAAAGTTCCCAGGATGAGAACTCTTTATTTCCAGGATTTGAAAAGATCCTTGTTTTTATTGCAACCTTCTCCCCACCATCCCCCAGTACATGAAGACCTCTCCAAGCCTCAGTGGGCATGGCTTCCTGAGTTGCATAGCTGCCACTTCTCTGTGAACCTGTCCCCTGGCTTCCCCAGCTACCTCTCTCTCCTGTCCCAAATTAGTTTGTATTTATTTATGATCTGTTCACGTCTTGCATTCCCCCACTAGATTGTCATCTCTTTGAGGGGAAAGATTGTTTTTCTTTTTGTCAGTGTATCTCTATTGCCTTTCCCATAAGTTCTTAAAGTCACTCAGTCACCAAAGTTCTGGTGACAAGCCTCAAATTCTTGGTGAGGCTGGTGCATTACAGGCACCATACTTGGTAAAACCTTCCAGAGCTCTCCTCTGTCGGCATAGCCTTCCAGAGACCAAGGTCACCTTCAGACTGTGACAAAGTATCCAGTGAGGCCCTTTGCAAAGGTTCATTTTCAGTATGTGCCGAAATTTTCACTTCAAGTCCTAGGACGTCCAAGTCCAAAAAGAAAAGAATATGCTTTCTAGTCTCAGCCCCCCTCATTTTGAATAGAATAAAGGGCTTGAGGGGATGTTACTCAGCATTTCATTCCTATTATGTCACCTAGCAGAGCTGTATGTTTTCCTGGCTTTCGTCCAGCATTCCTTTTACTATGATATACTACTCTCTGGCTTAGTCTTTCAGTGACTTGATCTCTTATAACTGATTTTAAGAGATTTGTGCTTCAATTCAAGTTCAGTGAACATTTTTAACAACATACTATGTTGAAGATACAGTTATGACAATGATATTCCAAGACTAGGCCTCCAGGAGATCTCTTTTTTTTTTTTTCCTGTTTACCCTTTGTTTCTAGTGGGTTTTAGCTTCTTAGAATATTAGATGCAGACTTTTTAGGGATTTCCCTTTCCCTGAAAAAGGGAACACTTGGAGATACAGTGGCTGTCCCTAGATGTCTGAAGGGCTGTCATCTGTGACTCCGGAGGGCAGGATGGGGATTAATTGGTAGGAGCTAAAGGGAAGCAAATTTTGGCTTATTAAGATCATGGCAGTCAGAGCTGGAGTGAACCTGGGGGACCACCCTTCATTTTACAGATGAGGAAACTGAAGCCGAGGCACTGGGCTTACCCAGGGTTACCCAGGTGGTCTTCATCAGAGCTAGGATTCGAATGTGGTTCCTTTGAGTCTAGATCTAGTCGTCTTCCTGCTGTCCTCTGAGAAGTAACTAGTTACCAGTCAGAGCTGGCCAGCAGCAGAACGGGCTTGCTTGGGAGGCACTTGAAATGTGAATTCAGGTCAAGGCTGAATGGCCCCTTGTTAGGGTTGTAAAGGATGGTGCCTCAGTTCAGGGAATTGTACTAGGTGATTACTCAGGTCCCTTCTAACTCTGTTAGATTCTGTGCTTGCTACATTGTCGCTTCCCTTTGAAACAAGTTGTACCCAGGAGTTGGTTTTTTTTGGTTTTTTGCCTTTTTGGTGAGGCAATTGGGGTTAAGTGACTTGCCTAGGGTCACACAGCTAGTGTCATGTGTCTGAGGCCATATTTGAACTCGGGTCCTCCTGACTCCAAGGCTGGAGTTCTATCCACTGTGCCACCTAGCTGCCCCAACCCGAGAGTTTTTAATGCAGATTTGGGCTTTTTTTTCCTTTCTCCTATCTCTGCCTCTTGTTACTGTGGCCTTGAGTCACGTTGGAAGGCCTTTGTGGACTTTGGTGCTCAGCAGGAGGGCCTTCGGGGCTATGGCAGCAGTGCTTATCTCCAGGTTTCCCTAACACCCCAAACTTGTACTTTGCTCCTGAGTTGAACTGGCCCTGGCAGCTCAGAGTATTTGCTGGCAGACTAGCAGCCCCTATGTGGCAGTTAGGAAAAGGTGGCTTGGAACTCCTTTTTTGTACAGACCTGTCTAAATTTCAGATCTCTACTCACCTGAATTTTGAGGAAATGTGTTTTGGGGATGTTTTTCCATCTCCCCATAAAACAGTTGCAGAGTTCCTCATTTCTGCATTTGAATCTCTGTTCTGTTGCTACTGCCTGTGTGACCTTGGACAAGTCACTTCAGTTCCCTATAACTTGTTTCCTTTGTAATCACATTTCAAAGGGCAGCGAGGTGGGAGGAGCACCCTGGGCAGGATAATCCCTAAACTCTCAATTCTCTGATCTGCAGTATTAACTTCATAACCGTGGTTTTTCACATGAGTATTTCCTTGTTGCCCACATTTATCCGAAGTGCTAGCCTGCGCCTTTAGTCTCCCACCGCGGTTCCATTACTTGCCCTTCTCTGTGTCAGCAGTCCCTGATAGGGTGTCTAGTCCAGCTGACTCCATGGCACCACAAGTGGAAAGACCCAAAAGAGAGAAGTTGTAGACCTGGCATGGTATGGCCGGCCCTGGAGGTGGGGAGGCAGCTACCTTGTAAGGTTCAAACAAAACTGCAGAGAGACTGGATCTACCCCCGACGGGATCTGTCAGAGAAACTCACTTCTGTTTTCTCAGTTCTGTTCCACTTCAGGGAGCACTGAGAGCAGCCCACGCTGCTGCACCAAGGTCAAGGATACGGTGTTAATGTTTAGTAACTGGTGCCAGCTAGGGTACCAGGCAGCCCATATCCACCCCCCCCTTTTGTCCTTCTTGGCTGGAAGGTGGCTTCCCAGCCCCCACCACAGGAAATCAGGGATCCTTGCTGCATTCCTACCCTTAGGCCCACTTCCCTCTTCCCAGTGGTCTCCTCCAGGTGCCCTAAGAATTCCTGGGCCTTTCTACTTGTCTTGCACTTAAAGCCTCCTTCACGTGTTGACTCCCCTGTTTAGAGAGTGAGCAAGGACTGTCTTCTTTTTTACTGATATCTCAGTGCTTACTTAGCACAGTGCGTGTTTTCACTCACTTGTTCATGTCACCAAGTTGGTAGATATAAAGTGTTGTTTTTTGTCTGACTTGCAGGTGAGTGATGATATGGTTGTGGAGCTGATTGAGAAGAACTTAGACAGCCCTCCCTGCAAGAATGGCTTTCTCTTAGATGGCTTCCCTCGGACAGTGAGACAGGCAGAAATGGTATGTGATTCTGTCCTGGTGCCTCGGGGTGGGAGGATGGCCCACACATGACCTCTGTCTCATTTAACAGTCTGGTCGCTTCTCAAGAGAGGGTGGGCTCAGGCCACAGCTCCAGAGTTTAAGTGTGCTGCCTCACTCTGACTCTCCTGCAGCTCGATGACCTCATGGACAAGAGGAAAGAAAAACTAGATTCAGTCATTGAGTTCAGCATCGCCGACTCTCTCCTTATCCGGAGGATCACAGGAAGGTATTTGCTTTGCCTGCACCCCCAGTGCCATCCACTTAACTCCTAAAACCACTGCTTTCAGACTTCTCAGGTACTTTGTTAGTCCTTAGCAAGTAGAATAGACACAGCCCCTTTTTAAAGAATACCATTGGAATATGAGGTTCCACTGCAGTTTGCTGGGTTGGTTTCAACTCCTTGAAGGTGACTATACCTTGTAGTCTTCCTATGGGCTTCATTTATGAGGTCAGGGAAAGAGGAACCAAAGGACGCGAGGGTCAATCACAGCCTATGTATCAGTTAGAGAAGTGGGGGAGTTCCTGTCCCTGGAACACAGGCTTCATGCTTCCAGCCCTTGCTCTCTCCATTCCCTACCATGAATCTCAGGAAGTAGGTGCAGCTGCTGGGACCTCTGTCCTGGGCAAGGATTTATATGCTTAGTGTCCTGATGCAGTGCCAGAGGTCAGCATATCAAGGGAAATTTCTGTGGATGCTCAGAAGACCTCAGGCCTCTGAGGCTGATGCTGCCAGAACCTCAGAGATGGAGTGTGGATAAAATGAGTGGGCTTATTCAGCACATACTGCCAGGATGTGCTCAGGCAGGAGAAGGAATGGCAGGCAGCTGGGGTGGGGCAGATTGTCCTTGGGTAAAGAGTGGTGCTAGAGAATTAGATATAGATGGGGCTCATCAAGGGGCCAGGGTGGTCCCCTCTTAACTGAACCCTAGTCAAGATACTAGTCATTGCCAAGACTTAATGCCAATTAGCCCCACCAAGGCAGGAGTGTTCCTAGCTGGAGATAGTACCATTGGTTCATGTTAGGGGTGGATCAAGAAATCAAGTCCTAATTTGCTGATTAGGCAACCCTAAAATGGCAGGGGAGGATCCCAATAGTGAAGGAGCTGTACTATTATAACCACCTTTCAAGGCATCCCAGATGTGGTCCATATAGTTCACTACACTTGTATTTTTATTTATCTTTAAGATGTTTCCTGTCTTACTTCACCAACTGTATCTTGTAAACTTGTACAGAATAGGAGCCAAGTTTGACATAACTTTGTAAATCCAATGCCTACTGTAGCGTTGTGTTCATAGTAGACATAATACTTGTCGGCTACTCCACAAACCGAAAAGAGGTAAAATTGAAGGCATCGTAGGGGCTGGTGTTTAATGGGAGACAAAGACTAGGAGAATCATTCAAACCCAGTGAGAAAAGAGCTTTTGTTTTAACCAGTCTACAAGCATTAATTGTCTCCTATGTGCCCAGCAGTATGCCAGACATCATAGAAAATATAGATGTGTAAGACAGTACCTCGCCCCACACTCCAAAGAGAAGGAACTTGGTATATTCGGAATAAATAGACGTGAAGGCTTCATTGTTGAGAGACCAGTGAGAGCCAGGCTCCTGTGGGATGCTTCCCGATTTCCGAAGCTCAGGCTTCAAACACACGGCAGCCAGAAAAAACCAGTGCCTGCTAGTCCTGCAGCAGTAAAAGAAGCAGTGGGAAGGGTGCCTCTCCCTGCATGAGCCTTGGCCCTGCTGGTACCATGTCTGTGAACATCCCCCAAGTGCATCCAGAGGAATGGAGCTGGAATGGTGGGGGAACTTGAAGCTGTGCTAAGTGACCTAGAGCATTGTATGGTATCCTGGCAGGATGAAAGCTGCTTAAGCAGAGACTTTCTAAATGCTTTTGTCTTTGTACCAGTCCCTAACACCAGACTGCACAATAGGTGCTAAGTCAGCAACTGGCTGAATGGAATCTCATTCGAGCCTCTCAACAACCCTGTAGTGTAGGTAGTATAGATATTATTTTGTCCGCTTTGCAGATGAGGATACTGAGGTTCAGGCAGATTAAGGGACCTGCCCAAAGTCACCCAAGTAGGAAGTGTCACAGCAGGATTTGGAAGGAAAGAACTAGAGGACTTGGTGGCCAGTGAGCCCAGAGCCGGAAGGAGGGAGAAGGGCCGGAGGACTAGCTTCCTCTCCTGGATGTTGAATGAAGAGTGGCTTCTGCTGGAGGGAGCCTGAGAGCCCAGTTAATCCAACTACCTCATTTCATGAATGAGGAACCTGAGGCTGGGACAGGCTAGCCCTCGTCTGGGAATCGTCTGAGTCAAGCTGGGGACATGAGTCTCCTGAGCCCAGCTCAGAGATCTTCTCTTGGGGGAGGTGGGGAAAGCACACAGAATGAACATACACGTGTTTGGGACTTGTTGCAGTTTGAGGTGACGAGGGACATCCAGGGAGGGAAATGTCCCTTCTTGGGCAGTAGGAAATCTGGGGCTGAAATGCTAATAAATGCAAATTGGAAGTCAGAGACTTGGGCGTTGCCTATCTAGAACCTGTGACTTTAGTAAACAAAAAGTATAGTAGCAGCAGATTTCTGATGAAACATTTGATTTAATGGAGCAGTTTGGTCCATCAGGATTGTTAAAAATGAGGTCTTTCTGTCCGTATTAGATCAGTATCCGTGGTGTCGTTTCATCAGTTGGCACTTGTTGTCCAGAACCACCTGATACTGTCTTTGTCAGGTTGGCCTTTTCCCTGCTCTTTGTTGTGCGCTAGGTGTCCCCCTTCTATAGGTAGAGAAACTGAAGTGGCAGAAGGCCCTGCCTTGCAGAGTCTCTGGGCATGGGCTTAGAATCATCCCAGTCTCATACTCTCCAGACTACAGTAGGGAATGTCGTGGGTGAGATTCCCAGGGGAGGCCCAAACTCAGGACCTGACCTGGAGTTTTGCTTTAAATTGTTGTTTGTGAGCAGAGTGGTTTTGAGCATCTGCCTGGATGGGTGTGTGTGAGGAGGGTGAGGAGCGTATGTAGATGTGTGCAAAAGGAATGGGGAATGAGTAACTCTGCAGTGGCATCCATGCTTCTCCTGCCTGTGAAAGAACGCGGAGTTCCTACCCTTATCTCTCCACCCCTGCCCCAAGGCCAGCAATTAGATAATAGGATTTGAAGTTGGGAAGTATCTTAGAAGGTTTCCGGCCCAACCTTCCCATTTTGTAGGTAAAGAAAGAAACTAAAGCTCAAAAGAAGTGGATAGTCTTCTGTTAAGTGAAGAACCCCTGTAGTCATAGTTTCTGCCTGATTTATGTCCTTGAAGCCCAGCTGACACGCACTTAATGTTTTTTCAGGCTGATCCATCCTGCAAGTGGCCGCTCCTACCATGAGGAGTTCAACCCCCCAAAGCAGCACATGAAGGATGACGTATGTGAATTTTGGGGACACTTCTGGTTTTCTTTCTAACTGCCTAGCAGTACTTACTGCCCAAAGTTTTCGTCCTTCCTGTCAGAAGGCAGAAAAGAAAGTTAAGATAGACATAAGCACCACTGGAGAGTTCAGAGATAGGAGAGAAAGGAAAAGGTGGGGAAGTGAAGCCTCCGGAGAGCTAGCAACGTTCTTGGAAGTTAATGATCTTGTATTGGCCTTTCCATGTGGAAATGTGGCGTTCTAAGATTAACCTGGGGGCGGAGCGGGGTCTGAGCTCCTCCCCCAGGGAGCACTCGCGCAGTTCCTCTGTCCTCCCATAGCTGCAGATAAGCCCCTAGTGGTCAGAGGCAGCCTTATTTGCAGACAGATTTTCTGAAGCAGGGCAGTCTCACTCAAAAAAAGTAGCAGAGCTGCTTTTAGCAGAGAGGCTCTGAAGGTGTGAGGGTCAGCTGGCCTGTCCTCTCTGAGTCTCAGAGGATTTGAGGAAGGGGAAAGCTCAGGGCTCGTCCCTTCAGCTCCCTTGTTGTCAGGTGAGGAGTGGAGGATCACAGAGAAGTGACTCACCCAGCTGGTGAGTAAGGGAGCCAGGCTTTCCACTGTAACATAAGGAAGAGAACCACAAGGGGCGGGGGCAAGGGGGGATATCAGTGTGCTATTCTTGTCGCAGGCCTGGCCTGCTTACTGCCCTCTTCCTGTTCCCAGGTCACTGGGGAGCCTTTGAT
Source organism: Vombatus ursinus (assembly GCF_900497805.2). Taxonomy (NCBI): domain Eukaryota; kingdom Metazoa; phylum Chordata; class Mammalia; order Diprotodontia; family Vombatidae; genus Vombatus; species Vombatus ursinus. The sequence continues at coordinate 7,291,868 of NW_020954553.1, forward strand.
TCGACGTTCAGATGATAACGAAGCTGCTTTGCAAACCCGCCTGAAGGCGTACCACTCCCAGACTACCCCACTGGTGAACTACTACAGTAAGCGAGGGATCCATTCCGCCGTGGACGCCTCCCAGTCCCCAGACGTGGTGTTCGCCAGTATCCTGGCAGCCTTCTCCAAAGCAACATGTAAAGACGTGGTTATATTTATTTAGGGGTCTGTTCACATAGGGGCCATTTGATCCTCCTGTCTCTGCTTGGAGACAGTACAGAGGTCACTGGGCCCTGCCAGGAAGACACAGTGTTCAAGCTGTTAATTAAATAAGCACTTGATCATGTCTTTGGCATGTGTACAGCTGTCATGTGATCCATTTATATGTAATGGTGCTCGCATGTGTGTGTGTGAGAGAGAGAGGGTGAGTTTTGTTTGGTCAAAAGGGAAAGCAGATGATCCTAGCTCCATTTAGAACATGCTCGTTCCCCCTCGACCCCTGGTGTCTGAGTATTGTTTGCTCATCAGCTGACTGCTCTGAAATGTAAAAACTGGAAAGAACTGTCTCATCCTCCCCTTCCTGTAAATCAGCTGAGGGCCCGAGAGAGAAAGTGGATTATGCAGAGCTAGGATTATCATGGCCCCAAACTGCGATCACAATAGTGGGGGCTGGTGGGATAGTCCACCTAATCCTGCTTTCACTATTTTCTGAATGAACCTGCTGACATAGAAGTTCTGAAAGCTAGCACAGAGGAAAGAATGTGTGACTGTTACAGGGGCCCCACTACTGTGGACCAGGAGCCAAGAGGGATGGGTAGAACTGTCTCTTTGGGATATGGTGGCCAGTGACTAAACACATAGAGGCATCTGGGTAATTAGAATTGTAACCAGGAGGAACTGCAGCAGGTGAAAGCACCGTCTGGATCTGGTGGATTTCTTGTCACTTCCTGAGGGTACAAACCGGGAACAGGAGAGTGGTGGTAGCCCCCAAAGGTTTGTGGAGTGCTTTCCTAGAAGCCCGGGTAATATAAGGATTATCTCCCTTTTACAAATAAGGAAACAGGCCCATAAAGGCAAAGTGACTCACCCATATCCTCACAACTGGTAAGTGTTGCAGCTATGATTGGAACTCAAGGCTCTTGCCTAGAAGTCTAGCATTTTATCTGTTATACATGGCATAAAGTATGCTTCTGGTAACAACCTTATTCCAAAAGGCCTCCTGTCGTTTTGAGGCAATAAGGCAGTAGTTTGCAAAGGAGCTATTCTGTTTTGGTGACTGAACATTAATAAAACAACCTAGATGAAATGAATGAGCCTTTCACATTCAAACCAGCCCCCCTTACTCTTTGATAGCAAGAAAAGTGGACTTCTTGCTGAATCAGCCTCCTTTCCTTCTGAAGCTCTGGGCTTCTTATCCTCCGGCTTATGTCATTGCTATTGTTTGAAATAATGAACTCTGTTGTGAGACCTAGAAATGGCAGAATCTGTAAAACCCATTTTCAGTTCAGTAGTTGGAGCAGTGACTAACACCTCCTGTCCTTCCTCTGGTTAGTCTGCTAGTTCACTGACACACAGATTCAGTACATAGCCCCGACCTGTCTGCAGATTTTCCCTCTTTGTCTGTAGGTTTACAGGAAGGATCGATCCCGTAAGTTTGGTTAGTCAGCCATGACTTGGGAATGTTATTCACCCCTCTTTGTCTGGTCTGAATGTTCCTGTGTGCCCCATCCACTTTTCTTCTCTGGCTTTTTCTCTGAAGACTAATATCCACTCTTTATTCAGAAGTGAAACTCAGCCTAACAGTGTATATACTTACTGGAAAACACATGATTAGTAAGAAGATTACAAAAGGGACCAGAGTGAAAGCAAAACAGTCTTGACTCTGGGGAACGCTGGGTTTTCCCCAGACTAAAGAGACCTTGTTTCTTCCTTTTCCCTCAGCACCTGCCAAGGGCCAGACTCCTGGCCAAAAGGCTTGTGGCTCCTGTGACTGGCTAGCCTACTGACATGGCAGAAGTAGCCATCCATGTGATTTCTGTAGTCACTTACAGGCTCACCAGTTCGGCATCCCTGTGGTTCCTCTCTGTCCCTACCTCTCCAAAGCCCCAGATGTGGACCTATACCTTCAGTGACTGCTCTGGTTACAAGTGGGGGAGATCCTGGGCCGTAGGATTGTCTGAGAGAAGCAGGCTGGGCCAGTATGGCAAGAACCCCAGGCGAGCCGTCCCAACGCTTACATTCTGGAACTTTGGGCACATCACTTCACCTCTCCTGTCCATACGAATACTTGCCTTACCTGTCTCAGAGTTGTAGGAAGTAATTTCTCCTCCTAGACTAAGCCCCGTGGGGGCAGGGACCATTTCTTATCTACACTTTATATCTTCCTCAGGGCCTGGCACAGTGCTCCACGTATGTTAGTTCAGTAAATGTTTATTGAGCTGAATTTTCATTTAGAGCTGGCAGGGACCTTTGAGAGGTTCCATTCCCATTCCTTTGTTTTGCAGGTGAGAACACTGAGGAACGGAGAAGTTAAGGAACTTTCCTGACACCACACAAGTAGTAAGTAGTGGGGCCAGGATTCTGACCCAGCTTTTCTGGTCTTCCTTCCTCCCACCATCTGCACTCTGCCTGTTGAAAATGTTCATGATGGGGTGTAGAGCTGGGAGGGATCTCAACATTGAGTCCGGCCCCTCATTTGGCAGATGAGGAAACTGAGCCCCAGAGTTGGAGGTGGCCATGGTTGTGTGTAGCAGGGCCGGCATTTGAACCCTGTTCTGATTGCCCTTCTAAGATGTAAACCGTCTCTCTGTGGGATCCCAAAGCAGTGCTTTGGGTTTCCCTTTGTCCTTATCCTCCTAAGCCATGGCTTAGCAGCCCCTGAGGCATGAGGCATTCGCCTGATGTACATGTCCCAAGGATGACATGGGGCTTGGGCTTGGATGCCAGCCTCATTTTGGTTTGCTTGGTTGTCTCGTTTATTTTTTTTAATGCATTTTGTCTTCTCGTGTTTCCTTTTTTTTTTTTTTAATTTCAGCCAAATGACTGCAGGCCAGGCAAGACCACACCGTTGCTGACCAACTTCAGAGCAAGAGTCCAAGCTTTTAAGTGTTGGGCAGAGGGGAGGGGTTGGTGAGGAACAAGAAGGAATACAAGTACTGGGGGGAGATTGTTTTAGTGGGTCGTTGTTTTTCCCCATTCAAGTGAGAGTTTTGTAAATAGTAGTTGGGAGGGTATGTTGGGGGAAGAGGAGTATACATTTTTAGAGCTCCCAAGGTGGAGGGTGTGGGAAAGAGGAGGAAGGCCTAGTATTAATTCTGCAGGATCCCTTGGGTACAGTTCCCTTTCATCCAGGAATGTGATTATAATTGAAAAGCCATTGACCTAAGACCTCTAAGCTTGCCAGATGGAGAGAGCAGTGACTCCCCCTGCTGCCTCTTCTCTGTTCTGTACCTCATAACAGGGTAGGTTTTGGTTGCTGACCTTAACAACCCATAAAATGTGACCAAATATAACAGTCCCCATGTTTGGAAGGGTGGTGAGGAATGTATGTGACAAGGGTGGCTGGATACATGAACTTCAATGGACCTCCTAAAGGTGAAGCCAGGAAAGGCTGGTTGCTCCCACTTTACTTACCTCTGATATTGACCAACTCCATTAATCTCAAGGGAAAAGCCATCATCAGTTGCTATCTGCAAGTGTGCATCCTCTGTTCTTGCCTTCTTTCTACACACTGTGTAAAGAATCCTTTTTCCTTTAAAAAAAAAAAACTTTCAAAGATTGTCTCATTCCAAAGAAATTCCTTCCCCTCCCCAACTCGAGGCTGAAACATAGCAGCCCTGCAGTGGTGTGTTTTGTTTTTAAAAAACAAGGTGCCTTTCACCTTTAACTGACCAAATGCTGCTCTTTTTGGCCCTGGAATCAATAAAATGTATTAATCATTTGTAGCCCTGTGATGATGTTGTCTCTGGAGGCTGGATGTGACATTGGATTCTGAGTTGAGTTTGTGTGCTTTTGGGCAGTAACTCATTTAGGCTGAGGCCTAAATATGTGTGTGTGTTGGAAGAGCCTCTGCTTAGACTTTTTGCTAAGTGCTGAAAATCCTGTCAGCCTTTATTGACCTTGAGTTTGTGGAACTCCATATTTTTGATCTGGTCAGGAGCCTGGGCTAGCTGGTTTTGTGCTAGTCTTTCATGTCAAGGTTTCTCACCCTAGTGGGACTGAAGCAGTTTGTACTCCCTCATTATGCCCCTCCAGAACCTAAAGCCCCCTCCATGTAGCAGTGGGGCTTTGGAGAAGGACTTTAGCAGAGGAGACACATAGAAAACCTTGACTAACTAGAGTCCATAAATAGCTGCTTCCTTTTAAATCTGACCATCATTCAGCAGGGAGTTTTCACAAACTAGACCATTCCTAAATTGCTGAGCTAGATTTTCCACTGTTTGCCTTTTCAACCTTCTCTCTAACTAGGGAGATGGTCCATTTGTCTGTCCTGGTTAAGTTCCCCACCCTGTGCCCATTTTTTGGGGGTGGGGGGCAGGTGTTAAACTTTTTTCTTTATATCTGTACTGAAAATTATTGTTTGTCCAAGAGCATTTGAGAAGGCTTTCATGTAATCATCAGAAATCTGAGGGGGCAGTGTTAAGGATGATGATGACCTCAAGAAATGTAGGGTAATTTGTGGGGGGGGGGGTGTTTCAGGGTTTGCAGGGAAGGAAAGAGAGATGTTCCATTTTGAACATATTGAATCTAAAACATCAGTGGGATGTCAAGGTTGAGATGTGCAATATGGAGCTAGAGCTCAGAAAAGAGACAAGGAGTGTATAGATGGATTTGGAATTCATCTACATAGAGATAAACCAAAAGCTCCTGGCATCAGAGGATGCCAGGATCACTGAAAAGTGACCAGGGAGCAGATCCTTATGGAAGAATCTGTTTTAGCACCAGTAGCTAGAAAGATTGGGAAGTGGAGAGATCCAGGATGATGGGAAATTGGTTAACAAAATATGGGCTCCAGGTAACAGTGGAGCAGGAAGGTAGACGAAGCTATCTACTGGAGGGATAGGACTGAAACAGATAGGGATGGTGGTATAGGGGAGGAAACAGAGTAGAAGGGAACAGATTTTTGACTTAGATGATTAAATCACAGGAATAAGAAGATCAGATGGGAGTTTGCCATTGGATGAGGGAAAAGCCAGTTAATTTGACCCCCACCCTCCAGGCTGTCAGCTTCCAAGTAGGCTTGGGTGCTCACTCCAAACAGGGGAGCTGTTGATGTTCAAAGCATAAAATTCTGTCTGGGCATCTGAGTTGGTGTGTAGCTTTTATGTTTTAGTCCCCTGGGCCATGCTGAATTCATTCTTAGCCACCATCCCTGTAACCTGCACTCCAGGATGGCCAGAAATGAGGCATGAATTGTTTAGGACCTTTTGAACCCTGAAGTTCAGGTTTCTGAAGGATGCACTCAGGTTCTCAGATGGCTGAGTGTCCTCTTCAAAACAAGAATCCCTCCTACAAGTGGTCAGCCAGCCTTCACTTGAAAACCTCCAATGCCGAGAAATTCACTGCCACCAAAGGCAGTCTGTTCCACTTTGGGGTATGGATACTTTAATGGTATCCTCATGCTAACTGAATTCTTAATTTCAACTCATTAGTCCTAGTTCCACCTTCAAGGCTAAGCAAATAAGCTGAGTTCCTCTTTGCCTTGACAGCTCTTCAAATATTTAAAGAGAGCAGGCATGTTCTTTCTACTCCCCAGTTACTCATCCTATAAGCACGCATTAAGTTCCAGGCACTGTGCTAGGTTCTGGGGATACAAAGAGTACTGGACAAGCCTTGCACTTCTATTTTAGGAGAGATGATGGGGGCAGAGGAAACAGGGGAGGCATTAGTAGCTAGGGGGATCAGAAGGAAAGTAGGGATTCCAAGCAGAGGAGGGGAAGGGGTGCATTACAGGCGTGGAGGAAAGCCAGTCCAAAGGCATGGATGGGAGATGGAATCCCGAACAGGACAATGGAAGGAAATGACTACCCCAGGCTCACAGAGCAGCTAAGTGTCTTCCTGACCCTGGCCTCAAGCTCTCCCCACTGCAACATCTGCTGCTCATAGGGGCAATAGGGCATTTGACCGGATCATATTGTGTGGGACCGGGAGGCTGGGTTTTAGATGCCCATTGACAGGATTTGTGGGCAGCCCATGGAAGTGATTGATTAGTGGGGCGGCATGATCAGTCCTGCTCTTCAGGGAAACCATTTTGTCTGGGGGATGGATTGAGGTGAACGAAGAACTAAGGCCAGGGGGTGTAGCTCGGTGGCACGGTGGATATAGCACTGACCCTGGATTCAGGAGGACCTGAGTTCAAATTCGGCCTCAGACACATAACACTTACTAGATGTGTGACCCTGGACAAGTCACTTTACCCCATTGCCTAGGCAAAAAAAAAAAAAAAAAAGAACTAAGGCCAGGAGATCAATTAAGAGATTAGTGCAGTCATCTTTTCCAAGCAAATGTCCCCACGTTTTGGCCAGATGACATTGTTTTGAGCCCCTTCCATAATCCATAGCCATCTAAAGCAGGTGGGCATCAGTATCCTAAAATTTGGTGTCCAGGATAAAAGTCACACAATAAAGCATCTCAGGGTCTGCAAAGTGCTTTCCTTACGCCAGGCCTGTGAGGTAAGTAGTGGGACAAGTAGGTAGCACAGTACCTGGAGTGCTGGTACCATGTGCTCATGCTGGGCCTGGAGTAGGCCCGGAGACCTGAGTTCAAATCCAACCTCAGACACTTGCTAGCTGTGTGGCCCTAGGCAAGTCACTTAACCTCTCTGCTTGTTTCCTCATCTGTCCAATGGGGATAATAATAACACTGACCTCCCATTGTGGGGATCAAGTGAGATAATTTTATAAAGCACTTAGCATAGTGCCTGGCACATAGTAGGTACTTAATAAATGTTAACTATTATGATTTTGTAGTACAATTGTCATCTCCATTTTACGAATAAGGAAACTCAGGGCCCCAGGAAGTTCAATAGCATAAGCATTGGGGCCTAAATTTGGATCCTTGTCCAGGCTTCTTCTTTCCAGGGTGGAATACGTTGGCGCCATAAACCTTTGTTCCACATACTTGGGTTCTATTGGCACGGTCTAGGATCACATGTTTTTGGTTTTTTTTTTGGTTTGTTTTATGCAATTGGGGTTAAGTGACTTGCCCAGGATCATACAGCTAGTAAGTGTTAGGTGTTTGGTCTGAGGCTGCATTTGAACTCGGGTCCTCCCGACTCCAGGGCCGGTGCTCTATCCACTGCACTACCTAGCGCCACTAGGATCACATAGTTTTGCAAGAGGCTATAACTGATCCACTGATTCCTTCAGCTAGGGATTCACTAATGCCCTCAGATCCTTTTCACAGGGACTGTTGTCCAACCCTACCTTCCCCCATCCTCTGGTTTTGTACAGTTACTTTTTTTTAAACCTTGTGAAGGATTTCACACATCCTGATTAAATTTAATCTTTTTAGATTAAAAAGAGCTGGAAGAGGCCTTACAAGTCAAATTTTAATCTCTCACTTTGCAGATAAAGACAACGAAGCCCAGAGGCCTGCCCAAGGCATATCAGAGCCCAGAACTGACCAGGCACCGGGCCCTCTGACTCCACATAAAGGGCACCGTGCCTTGCTGCCTCCACAAATCCCTTGATCATGCCCATAATGAGTTTATTAGATCGGTGATCAAAGCCAGATGAGTCTTGTTGGCCACAGGCGGCAAATCAGGACGTGGGGGTTCTCAGCCCTGGCTGTGTTGTTAACCACTACGTCACCACAGCCAACTCCCCGTAGGTCAAAGTAAAATGGATCCATTCTTCACTCACGCCTGAGAGCCTAAGACTTTTTCCTTTTTCGAGATAAGTGTAAATGGTGTGTCCTTCATGCTTCAGAAATTCAGCTTTAAGGCTAGGGAAAGGAAGTCTCCAACTCTGAGGTCCCCCACCTACCTCCCATGCAGGGATAGTCTTCCAGAACTGGAGTCAGAAGACTTGCATTCAGGTCCCTAAAATGCCATTTAAGAGCTGTGTAACGTTGAATGCAGCACAATCCCTCTGGGCCTTCTTCATCTCTAAACTTGGGATACTCATGCTTGATACCTAACTCAAAGGGCTGAAGTGAGGATTAAATTGAATAATGTAATAATAATAATAATAGCCAGCATTTGTAATGAACACAACAGCTAGGATTTATATAGCTCTTTATGATTTGCAAAGCACTTTAGAAGAAATATTTTATCTTCACAACAACCCTAGGATGTAGATACTATTATTGTCTTCTTGGAGGGACATCCTTCAGGTGAGGAAAGTGAAGCTGAGAGAGGGTAAGGGATTTGCTCAGGGTCCCACAGTTAAAAAAGTGAGGCAGAATTTGAACTCAGGATTTCTTGATTCCACATCCAACACTCTTAGCCACCAGGCCAGCTATTTTTGAAAATGTTTATATAGAATCAGGTCTAAAGCTGGACAAGGCATTTTCTTTCTTACCACTTTGACTTGCTTCCTTGGGATGTTCCACTGGAGCTAGAGGTGTTCCAGGACAACCAGAAAATGGTGGAAAGACCCCCAGATCTGTAGTCTAAGGATCTGGCTGTCAACCCCAGCCCTTCTACTTGGGTTATGTGACTTAGGGCAAACCTCTCATTCTGTACACCTCCATGTCCTTCTCTTTGAAGCAAAAGAATTGGACAATAATCATTTCCAAATCTTACGAAATTAAGGAAAGGGGAGGGAAGGGAAGTTGCATGAGACTGGGTAAGAACGCCATATTTGTCACCACAGAGACCTCAGAGGTTACCGCAGAGGAAAGCAGCACCCTGGAGAAACTTAGTAACATCCCCCTTCTGACTAAAGCTCATTGAGGAAAGGACACACTTTTTATAGCTAATGGGTTTTCATTATTTATAACCCCAAAGACAACGTTATGTAGATCTTAGAAAACACAGGCATCCATGTGGTTAAATGTCTTTCTTATAGACTGTGATAATCTTGCATCTTGAAAAAGGCAAGTTCCAAAGGACAGGGCAGGGAGGATGCTGTGCCCTTTATGAAGAAGAAGGAAGGCAGAACCTTTGTGTGGAAATAGCTAGAAACCAAGCAGCCGCCTGTCAATCGTGGACTGGCTGAACCGACTGTGCTACGTGAATGTAATGGAATATTTAAAGCACCACAAGGGAAAATGAATTGGAGAGTGTCAGAAGAGTGGAAGGACTTGTAGCAACTGTTGCAGAAAGAAAGAAGCAGAATGACAAACATACCATGGAATGTGAATGAAAGGAACAATAAAAGAATTTGATAAAGATCAGCCTTCATCTTGGAGAAACTCTCAGAAAATTCACCTCCTACCTTTTTCTGGCAAGTTGTGCGTCCCAGTGGAGATGGTGGAACGCATGCAGAATGTTGCGTATGCCATTATCAGTTGGTTTTACTTGTTTCTTCTTGTCACAATGGACAGTTTCCTGGGGGAAAAGAGATATACTGGGAAATGACTAGGACATAAAACCAAGGGCATTGGTAGAAAAGAAAAAGAAAGGAAGGAAGGAAGAAAAAGGAAGGAAGGAAGGAAGGAAAGAGAAAGATAGAAAGGAAGGAAGGAAAGAGAAAGGAAGGAAGGAAAGAGAAAGAAAAAAATTGAGTAGGAGAGCTAAAATATTTAGTGGCAAAAGGTGGAAGAGCTATGGCAAAGTGGCAAAGCTTCCTCCTCTCCCATGCCCAGTTCACAAATGGGTACAACGTGATGCAAGGCAGGAATTATGAACAGGAGTCAAGTGCTAACTTGTGAAGCATAAACACAATTATGTAATGATTAGAGCAATCCAAAAACCAAAACACAACCAGAAAACCTCCCAGGACAGACTTCCTCTGAAAGCAGTGGGTTGCCCTTCTCTGGAGGAGTTCAATCAGAAGCCGGATGACCACCTTGTTGGACTTGTAGAGCAGATCCCTGCTTTAGTATATAGGGCAGATGGGATGGCCTCTGGGGTCTGTTACAACTAGAATCTATAACACTTCAGAGGACAAGGAGCAAGGTCAATATGGACTTGACAGGAAAGAAGAATGGAAAATGCTGGATGCTGGGGAAACTTCATTGCTAATGGCTCAACTTCCCATTTCAGCCAAGACACTGTCAGCCTTCCAACTGTGAACAGGGGCAGCGGCTGTAGCACAGAAGGGAGCAGAGGGGCGGTGTACCAGAACACAACCCCAGGGGTTTTCCTTATGTTAATGAGGCCACCAGCTGCTGTGACAGCCTGCCTAGCAGGTGAGGAGGTGATGAAGAGAGGTCAATAATCTGACGGTCCTTGCATCTCATGGGTCCCGGAGGTGGGATGTCAAGGGATCAGGAGCTCCCTGCGTCAGCATCCCTGTGTCCAAGGTACACACCCACCCCATACATCTGTAGCCTTTCTTCTCCCTTGAGAGCTGATGCCCAGATCCTGTGTCCTACAAGGATGCTAATTATATTCATGGCCCTGGTGCCAGGAGATGATGCAGAAATTACCTTGTGGCTTTCTTTGGTAGTAAATGAGAGCAATAAAGTGGGCCCATCCTGCTTTTCCAAACTCATTACACATTACTTCTCCTTTCCTTACCCTTAAGTCCAGCCAAACTGGTCTTCCCATGTAGCACTCCCTCTCCTCCCTGCATACCTTTGCCCTGGTCGTGCCCCATGCCTGGGGTGCCCTTCCTCCCCCTTTCTGCCTTTTAGCACCCCCGATTTCTTTCTAGCCTGAGCCCAAGCACCCTGCTAATCCATCTTCTACTTAGCTGCCAAAGCGATCTTCCTGAAGTGCAGGTCGGAACACGTCACCCTGCCCCTTCCCTGTTACCTCCAAGATCAGCTGTAAAACCCTGCGTTTGGCATTTAAAGATCTTCACAACCTGGCCCCTTCCCACCTTGCCAGTCTCCTTAGACTTTCCTCCCTTATACACACTTCTTGCTGTTCCTCCCACATGTGCTCCATTTCCCGTCTCCTCCATCTCCTAACTGCCTCTCAAATCCCTTAGACAGGAGGTCTTTCCCTGCCCTTCTCCTCCTCCCCTGCAAATGCCTTCCCTCTGAGATTACCTCCATTCACACTGTTTGCATGTTGTCTACCCACAGGGATGTGAGCTCATTGAGGACAGGGACCATGTTTTTGTCTTTCTTTTTATCCTCAGTACTGACACACAGTAGGTGCTTAATAAATGCTTATTGACTAAGCTGGACAGTTTCTCAGATCACACACACACACACACAGCCCTGAGCTCTTCCTTGAAGTCTGTCCAGTTTGGGATAGAGTCTGCCCAGCACTTGCATGACCTTCAAGAGCCCAGGGTGACCTTCAAAGGAAAGCACATATTGCAGTCTGGCATAAAACGCTGCTCACACAAGTGGGAAAGCTAGGCGAGGCATGGGAAGGTCTGTCACCTGCCTGATGGGCGCCGTAGGGATACAGGAGAAATTCAGATGGTCCTTGCCTGTAAAGAATCTACTTAGGGAATCAAGAGTTATTCATACAGAACAGCAAACACACTAAAAAAATGTGTTTTATCGATGTCTTTCGTTCTACATCAGTCATTTCCAAATATACTGCCCCACTCATCCACCCACCCCCAGTGAGCCTTCCCAGGGAACAGAAAAACAACCAAGCAAAGCCAACTGTTACAGTGACCATATCTGGCATCGTCCACCACATTCCATACCCATCATCCCCCACATCTCCAACAAAGATGTCAATCTCCTCACCTCTTCTCCAGGGGCCAAGCTGGATCATTCCAATTATATAGAGGCATGCGGCCTCATTGTCAGTCAGCCAACAAGCATTTATTAAACACCTACTGTGTGCCAGGCACTGAGCAAAGCTCTGGGTATACAAAGAAAGGCAAAAGACAGTTCCTGTCCTCAAGAAGCTCACAGATTAATGGAGGAGGTGACATGTAAACAGCTATATGCAAATAAGATAGAGACAGGATACACAGGAGATCATCAATGGAGGGACAGCTTTAATATTAAGAAGGATTCCTTTTGTCTGCAGTACCATAGTTATTATTTGCATTACTTTCCTGGGCCCTTTGGCATCAGTTCATACAAGTGTACCCATATTTCTCTGAATTCCTCACATTAATTATTGCTTTTTGCAACACCATAATGTGCATGACATTCATATACCCTGCCAGAATTTGAACACACAATTTTAGGTGTCTAGTTATGGCACAGGGCAGCTAGCGGTGCAGTGGATAGAGTACCCAGCCAGGAGTCAGGAAGACACATCTTCCTGAGTTCAAATCCAGCTTCAGACACTAACTGGCTCTGTGACCCTAGGCAAGCCATTTAACCCCATTTGCCTCAGTTTACTCGTCTGTCAAATGAGCTGAAGAAGAAAATGGCAAACCACTGCAGTATCTTTGCCAAGAAAATCCCAAATGGGGTCATGAGGAGTTGGACACGTCTGATAAGACACAAGAATGGCACAGTAACGCAGAGGTTTACAGGAGGAGGAGAAGGAAGGGCAGTAGTCAGGGAAGGCTTCCTGGAAGTGTGACTTGAATTGGGCCTTGAAGAATGAGTAGGATTTGAAGGAACAGGGAGGAGCAGGAAGTACCTTCCAGGAACCTTCTGACCAAGAGACTCAGGCAGAATGAGTAGCCCTGTTTGAGACACATGCAGGAAACCAGCCCAAATATAGCCTATGTGATCATAGGATTTATAGCGGGGAAGGATCTTCCAGATAAAGGGAACCTTGTGGGTCAGAGCCTAAGCCTCTGACCTGAGATCCAGGGCTCTCTTCATTTTGGAACTCAGAGTCCAGAAGATGAGTTCAAATGCCACCCCAACCACTTCCTAGCTATTTTACCCTGGTCAGGTGACTTCACTTCTCTGTACCTCAGTTTCCTCATCTGTAAAATGAGGGCATCAGATTCAATAGCCTCTAAAGTCTCTTTCAGCTCTAAATCTATGTTCCTATATGGAGGTAGGAGTGAATATTCAAGGGCAGATCCAGCACTGCTGTTTTGTAAGAAGTTAATGTTCTAACTAAAGCTGTCCATGACAGGAACAAGCTACCTCTCCAAGTAGTGAGTTCCCCATCACTGGAAATGTTCAAGGAAAGACTAGATGGCCACTTGTCCAGGATGCCATAGAAGGGATTCCTGTATTGGGTGGAAGGATGATCTTGGAGCTCCCTTCCTAGTCTGACACTCTAGGGTTTTCTGAGTAGAAGAGTTATTGATTCTAGCCAGATTTCTGCTGTCTGCTTCTGATCAAGCAGTTTGACTAATGCTACAATAAGAAAAGCAGTCAGAGAATGTATGGATAGGCAGTAAGGTGGCACTGGACCTGAGTTCAAATCCTGTCTCTGACACTTACTGGCTGTGTGATGCTGGGCCAATCACTTAACCTCTCTCAGCCTCAGTTTCCTCATTTGTGAAATAAGGATAATAGCAGCACCTACCTCACAAGGTCATTGGGAGGATAAAATGAGAAGACATATATGTCCAGCACTTTGTAAAACCTAAACACATATTCAGTCATTTCAGTCATGTCTGACTCTTCATGACCCCATTTGGGGTTTACTTGGCAAAGATAATGGAATGGTTTGCCATTTCCTTCTCCAGCTCATTTGACAGATGTGGAAACTGAGGCAAATGTGGTTAAGTTACTTGCCCAGGGTCACACAGCTAGTAAGTGTCTGAGGCTGGATTTGAACTCAGGTCCTCCTGACTCCAATCCTAGCATTCTGTCCACTGTGCCATCTAGCTGCCCACAAAGCACTATAATAGCTATTATTATCGCTATCATTATTCTTATTACAGGTCCATTCCCTGACGTTACAAGAATTATCACAGAATTTCAGAGATGGAGTAGGTCTCTGGAGGGCATCTTATCCAGTCAGTACCTCCAACGTGCTTGGGAAGGAATGATTCAGCCTCCTCCCCCTGGAGTAACATGGAGCTCATTACCTTTTCAGATAGCTGATTTCACTATTGGACAGTTTTTCCTTATGTCACAATAAAATCTCCCTCTCAGTAATTTCTAAAAATAAGAGAATTGCAAGTAAAAACACACACACACACACACACACACACACACACACACACTCCTCTGAGGTATAACCTCTTCACCCAGAAAACTGCAAAGATGGCAAAAGATGGAAATGATCAATATCTTAGGGACTGCAGGGAGACAGCCAAATTAATACGCTTGCAAATGGCAGCTGACCTGGGCCTGGGTGCTTCTCAGTTGGAAACCAGAACAGAATGCCCAGGCCATAAGGCCTGCTTGGAGTCTAAGTACTCCATCCCTTTTGGTGATAACTGAACCCACAGCAGCTCTCAAGAAAGGCCAACAGCCTGACTGTTCAAAGCTGACCAGTCATGTCCTAGTTTGATATTAAGGAAGGTGTTTGCATTCTAACAGGGAGACGGGAATCAGTTCTTTCTACCTTTTTTTGTGCCAAGGTTCTCAAGCTGTTCTCTGGCCCTTCTGCTGGCACTGATCTCTTCCTGTGCCATGTCTGGGACCCCCAGTGTGTTTTCTGAGGCTGGGAGCGTGTTCAAATCTCTCTCTACCCAGGAAAGTTAATACTCCTGCCCCTACCTCCCTTTTCTAGAGGAAACAGAATGGCAGGCCCAGGAATGGAAGCAGAGAGGTGCTCTTTGGACCTCTGTAGTGGTATGGATCCAGGCCAGACGGGCATCCTGCAGCAGGCCCCAGCTCCATCACATGCTCCAGGCCCCCAGGGAGCAGCGAAGTGTTAGGGATTGTGAGGGTTCTGTCCGAGGGCAGTGAGCACTTGTAATCTTGTTGAGATCAGGAGAAGGGGGCCAGGCTCTCTAACACTTGCAACCCGTGAAGCCAGTTTCACAGACTCCTACAGCACATTTTCCCCTAAGAGCTAAAAGTGTTTTTATATCAGTCTTCATGTATTCTTTTTCCTTTTTTCCACATTTAATACCTTTTATTAATGCAATATATGTATATATATATATATATATCAGAAAAAGTCAACAGTGTGAAATGGAAATCCATAGTTTTATATTGAATCCTCTTTTTATGTTATGCTGTATACATGGAAATGTTCTTGTTTGTGTGTCTTTTTGTATTTAAGTTCAAAATGAATAAAAAAAATTTTAATGATACATCAAAATCATTTCCTAGCATGCCCCTCCCACCAAATCATCTCTTGTACCCAAGAAAAATTGGAGCAAAACTCACCCAGCAAAGTGACTGTGCCTGATGGTGTATGCAGCATTCCACACCCATAGTGCCCCAACCATGTTTCCTCCTCTATCCTCTGGTTCTCTTCTCCTCCGTTTCCTTATCTGTACAAAGCAAATAATAATAGCTCCTAATAATAGGAGGATCCAAGGAGATAACATACATATATAGTGCTTTGTAAATCTTAAAGTGCTATATAATAAAGTTGTTATTCAATCATTTCACTTGTGTCCTGCTCTTCACCCTATGTGGGGCTTTCTTGACAGAGATACTGGAGTGGTCTGCCATTTCCTTTTCCAGCTTCTTCTACAGATGAGGAAAATGAGGCAAACAGGGTAAGTGACTTGTCCAGAGTCACGCAGCTAGTAAAGCAAGTAAAGTCAGTGTCTGAGACCTGATTTGAATTTTGGTCTTCCTGACTCCAGACCTGGCACTTTATCCACTTTGCATCCTTAGCTGCCGCTATATAAATGCTAGCTACTACCACCACCACCACCACCACTACCACTACTACTATCACCACTACTACTACCACCACCACTACTACTACCACCACCACTACCACTACTACTACTACTACTATCATCACCACCACCACTAGTACTACTACCACTATTACTATCACTACTACTACTACCACTACCACTACTACTACTACTATCACCACAACTACTACCACCACCACTACCACTACTACTACTACCACTATCCTCACCACAACCACTACTACTACTACTACCACTATCATCACCACTGCTACTACTACTACTATCACCACTACTACTACCACCACTACCACTACCACTATCATCACCACCACCACTACTACTACTACCACTACTACCACTACCACTATCATCACCACTGCTACTACTACCACTACTACTACTACCACCACTACCACTACTGCTACTACCACTATCATCACCACCACCACCACTACTACTACCACTACTACTACCACCACCACTACTACTACCACTACTATCACCACTACTACTATTATCACCACCACCACTACTACTACCACTACTACTACTACCACCACTACTACTACCACCACTACTACTACTACCACCACTACCACTACTACTACTACTACCACTACCACCACCACCACCCTACTACTACTACTACTACTGCTACCACCACCATCATCATCATCATCACCATCATCATCTCCTCAAAGCAGGTGAAGTAATAAGCCAAAGCTCTACTTTTGGAATGGGTTGCCTCAGTGAAAAAAAGGAGCTCCACATCACATCCCTCCCACTTCAGGTGGAGGATGGATGTCCACATTTTGGGGGTGCTTCAGATACAGTTTGTCCCACTGGTAAAAGCTGGACTAGTTGATGTCTCAGGTCTCAACCAGCTCCTTGACTCTGTGATTCAGGGACGTTTTAATAGCGGCTGGCTGTGTACGGCTTTTATGTCCAGAGCAGTCCAGATCTTCGGAGTTGGTCTACTCAGTCTCCCTGCCTCCTTGTTTCTGTACCTCCCCCCCCCTTCAAAAGTCCCCAAATCACAGTATTTCCTACTTGGAAGTGAGCTCAGCAGCCGTTTAGTTAAACCCACACCCCCAAAAAGAGTCATCCCTACAAGGCACCAGACAAGTAGTCACCCAGCCTTTGCTTGAAGACCTCCAAAAGGGGGGAATCCACTCCCCAATTCTGGGTAACTAATGGGCAGGAAGTTTGGGGATTCATTTTGTTTTTTCATACATCAAGCCTAAATTTGCTTCTTTGCAAATACTCCCTGTTGCCAAATAAAATACTAAACAGAATAGGTCCTTTCCCTCTTTCATACAGCAGCCCTCCAGGTACCTGAAGACACACAAACTGATTAATTCAATTAAACAGAACCAGAAAAACAAGACAGACAATGACAGCAATGGAAATGGGAAGAACAAAATGCCTAGTCCTTTCTCTGGCATTTATCTGACTCTTCTTTGCATTGCAGTTATTGGGGTTACATGTGGATTCCTCCCAGGAGGTTGTATCCCTAGCCAGGCCTCTGAATACATAAGTGTTTCAGGAATGCTGGCATTGCTTTGGGGAGGCAGCATGGTGAAGGATTTGGAGTTAGCCAACTGAAATTCAAAACTCATCCCTGCCAAGTACTGCCTTCCTGAAGCACCAGCATGACCATGTTATTATCAACAGAAACACAGATTTACAGGTGGAAGGGACCTGAGATTTTGTCATCAAATCCAACCACCACATTTTACCTATGAGGAAACTGAGGCCTAGAGAGGTTAAATGACATAGGTAGTGGGTATTTGAAGTGGGATTCAAATCCAAGAAATTCTCACTCTAAGTTGTGCACTCTATCCTCTTGACTTCCGGCATTTAAGGCCCTTTACAAGCTGGCTCCTGCTGACCTCTCCACATCATTTCCTTTCAAGCCTATCCCTCCTTTCCCAATCTCCCTCCCCCTAATTACTACATTAATTCTGTGTATACTTTATCCTACTTATGTTTGCATGTTTTCACTTCCAATAGAATGTAAGCTGCTTGAGGGCAGGCATTGTTTCTTTTTTTTTTCCCCTTGTCTTTGTATCCCCACTGTCCTGCACAATACCTAGCACATAGTAGATACCTACTTAATAAATACCTGTTGATTGATCGATACCTGTGAAACCACTGACAACCTTCAGTGGCTCCTTAGAGCCTGCCAAATTAAGCATAAACTTGTGATCCTGGCAGTCCAGGCATGCTATAACCTTTAATCGCTCTGGGCTTCAACTTCCTCATCTATAATCTATAATATATATAATATAATACACATAAATGAGAAGTTGCTGGTTTGAGTGAAATAATTTCTGAGTCCTATGAGCCCTAGCATCCATGAACTGGATTGAATTGAATCAAACTGAATTCAGTTGAATTAAATTGATACTAACCAATTAATTAGGCAGAAAAATGAAAAAAATTCCCCAAAAACTAACTAGTCCCTAAACTAAGCTGTTAGCTGCAGGCCTTGGGAACTTCCCAAGACAAAGAAAAAGGCCTCATGTTTTGTTTTGTATGATAGTCCTGGCTGGGAGGGGTTTGGACACCTCCCAGGATCACTGACCATGACCCTTGGCCGGGACTGGCCTCTCTGCCACGTGTTGGAGCCGGCTGGTAGCAGAGAGTCAGGGGGTGGGAAGGAAGCTGGGATAGCTGATTGGGGAGCGGCCCTTCAGGGCTGTCAGCATGGCCAGGGCTGGCCCAGCTCCATCGAGCAGGCTAGCCCAGTGTGCTAGAGTGGAAAGAGCCTTTGACTGGCAAGTGGGAAATTCTAGTACCAGCTCTTCTATATTTAATAATAATCCCAACTTTCATTTCTATAGTGCTTTATGGCTTACAAAGCACTTTCTCACAACAGCCTTGTGAGGGAATCAGTCCAGGTATGTATTATCTCCCACCCACCCCTGGGGAGTCAAAGGCTTCCTTGAGGGCACTGCCAAGCTTAGACTGGTAGCTTATTGGCTTGTTCATACTAAAGCTTCAAGGATGTTTGCTGAATGGTTCTTTCCATTTTGCAGATGAAAAACTGAGGTACAACAGAAGTTAAACGACTTGCTCAAAGTTTAGAGCAAGTTTTCTGACTTGCAGCCCAGAGTTCTTACCAATATACTATCTTAGGTGAACTTGGGCAAGTCACTGCCCTGTTTCTGGCCCTGCTTTCCTTCTCTGTAAATTGAAGAGGTTGGACCATATTAGGTGATGGATAAGGCGTCTTTGGTAGATCAGATGTCCCACTCTGGCCTAAGACTCAAGAGGAAGCACTAGGGCAGTGGACCACATCCATGGGAGACTATGGGGACAGGTGAGCCTCATCCCCCCACCTCGTGCTCCCCAGAGCGTGTGATCCTATTCTAAGCAGAGAGCATCCATGAGAGCAGTCTTTTCTGGCTAGCACCTCTGTGAGCTCCAGAGTCATCAGCCAGAAGCTGAAATGCCAAAGAAAAGCCCAACCAGGTAGGCCCTGTGGTATCCCAGCCAGGGACAGACTGCCCTTTGGAGAGAGGTACAGGACCAGTGATGAAGCAAACCGCCCACCTTCAGCAGAGAAGGGATGGGCCAAATATGCAGAATAAGACATGCATTTTTGGATAACGCCAGTGTAGAAATTTTTCTCCTCCTTCTCCTTCTTCTCCTTTCTCTTCCCTTTTCTCTTCCCCTTCCCCTCCTCCTCCTCCTCCTCCTTCTTCTTCTTCTTCTTCTTCTTCCTTCTCCTCCTCTTCCAAAAGAAGGGGAAGGAGAGGAAGAGAAGATAAATGTAATCATTAAAAAAAGTAAACTTCAATTTTAAAAAAGAGACACTGTTGCCTCTTTCCCACAGAGGAAAGAGATCTGAGTCTGGAGTCAGATAACCTAGATTTTGGGTCCTAGCTCTGCCCTTTCCTACCTGTGTGACCCTGGGCAAGTCCCTTCACAACCCTCTAGTCCTCAGTTTCCTCCTCAGTAAAATAAGGGCATTACTCTAGAGTCTCCAAGTGCCCCCCCAGTATTTATTTCTTTGTTCAAAGGGAACAACCCCCCTGTCTTAGCTTCTCTGTAGTGGTAAGACCTAAGGTATAGGCTAGATTCCCAGAACTCCTGGGCTCTTTTCCCAGTTCCGACTGGCCCTGGTTAGGAAAGAAGGCTCTCATTAGCTCAGGCTCAGATAGAAGAAAGATCACTTTGGAATCAGAAGCCTTGGATTGAAGTCCGAGGTCTGTGACTTACCAGCTGTCTGACCTCAGGCAAGGCCATTCCCTTCTCTGGGTCCTTCACTTTTCTCATCAATAAAATAAAGGTGTTGGGCTGGATCAGGAATTCTTAACCCGGGGTCCATGAATGTGTTTTTGGTAAAATATTTTGATAACTACATTTTGATATAATTGGTTTCCTTTGTAATTCTATGTACTTTATGCATTTAAAAACACGATTCTGAGAAAGGGTTCATAGGCTCCACCAGGCTGCCCGAGGGGTTCAGGACACAAGGAAGGTACCCCTGGGACTGAGAAAGATCCAGATCTTCCAAGATAAAACCTCTTCTTTGTATGCAGTCCAGATTGCTCATATCTCCAAAGGTAGAAGCTCCTAGGCCTAGCCTTTCCTCCACCCCCAGGAAGCCAGGATTGGGGCAATATCTTCAAGGCCTCAGAAACTGCTCCCTCCTTACAAAGAACAGGAAAGAAAGTGCTGGTTGGTACAATTCTGGGTACAGTTGCAGCTGCTCATTGGGCACCTCCCACTTCCATCATCCCCATGCCTGACCCACAGCTGCCTTCCCCAAGCCATCATTCAACTTTCAAATGAATATCTACCTTCTCTCCCACCTCCCTCCTGCTGTCCAATTGGGAAATTGAGAAAAACAAAACCAGAGTTACAAACACATATAGTCAAACAAAACAAATTCCCATATTGACCTTGTCCATCAGCTACCCTAATAAATTGTGAGTTCATCATTGTGATTGCCCCCTTGAACCCAGGTTTGCCCATCCTTCTGACTCTTGTCCGTGTGCTCCCAGAAATCCACCCCAGAGAGACCACTGACATGCTGGGAACTTTTTTCATGTTCTTTGAAGTTTCACGTGAACTTGCTAGCCTTTGATCATGACTTTGAGTGGACCATCTTGTTTCCCCCATCTTACATCTCTCTGATGAAATTCTTTGTACCACTTATCTGCTTCTCCTACAAAATCCTTGTTCACGAAACGCTGCAGGCCTACTCAGACCCACCATCTATCTGCCTCTCCATCCCCCTTTTGGTAAAACTCGATTTCAAGTTTTGGAGACTCTGGTGCCCCATGATTTGCAGCTTCACAATTTCACCAGAAGAAGATAAGCATTCATGAGAACACAGTCTGAGATCTCAAAGGGACCTCAGAGCCCATCTAGTTCAACCCCCTCATTTTACCCATGAGGAGTAACTTTCCTGAGGTCACATGTTAAAAAAAAAAAAAGATGAGCCTTTGTTTCAGGAAGAATCTTGGGGTCATGAAAGATACTTCACAGTTACCCAAAGGCTCCAAGCCCACTCCTCAACAGCCAGCTGAGTATAGTGATGGGAAAAGCACCCAGCAGTACTGCTACTAGAAAGAAAGAAGAATCAAAGAAATTGAAAAAAGAGGAAAATGACTCATATGATCAAAAATATTTATAGCAAGTCTTTTTTATGGTGGCAAAGAATTGGAAATAAGGAGGTGCCCATCAATTGGGGAATGGCTGAACAAGTTATGGTATGTGAATGTAACAGAATACTATTGTGCTGTTAGAAACGAGGAAAGGGATGGTTTCAGAGAAATCTGGGAAGATTAAATGAACTGATGCAGAGCAAAGTGAAAACAATTTATATAATAATGATATTGTAAAGTTAAAAAAGACTTGGAAACTCTGATCAACACAATAACCAACCAGAGTTAAAAAAGATTCATGATCCCACCTCCTAATAGAGAGGTAATGGACTCCCAGTATAGACTGAGCCATATTTGGAAGAGGGGGTATCAGGCGGTAGAGAAGGTCAATATTCATTTGAAAATTGAATAATGGTTTGAGGAAGGCAACTGGTGATGCCAGGCAGGAGATGATGGAGGTAGGAGGTGCCAGAGAGTAATTCATCCATCAGCTGTGCCACACCCAGAAGTGAACTTGATGGGAAGAATGTAGCAGCCATTTTAAACTTTTGTCTATTTCCTCCCATCCCCCTACCCAAGGACCAGGTGGCTACACAGAGAGGAAGTGTTCCCTTATTCAAGAGTGTGTTTTTTTCAATTGTCTTTTCTATACTTTCACAATAAATATCCCTCTGTAAAAGCCAATTGATAACATTTGGTTATTTGACATTGAAAAGAAGTCAACTGGCTAAATTGGTATTGAGTAGATGATAACTCATCAATGATACTGGATGGGGACTTATTAAGTGATAGTACTACAGAAAAAAAAAAAAACACAACCCCTCAGGTTTACCCCTAGAATCTTAGGTGTCCCAGAACCTAGTGCTACATCAATAATAATAAAAGCTGACACTTATAAAAAATGCTTTAAGGCACTGAGAGGCAAAAAAAAGTGTAGTGGAAAAAATGTTGATTTTGGAGTCAAGAGGACCTGACTTTAAATCCCATCTCTTCTACTTACTACCTTGTGGCCTTAACCAGTCTGGGTCTCATTTTCCTCAACTGTAAAATGAAGGTATTGGGCCAGAAGATCTCTGAAGCCCCTTCCAACTTTGAATCCATGCTCTTGTGGTCTTATTTGAACCCTGTGAGGGAGGTACTACTGATATTATTATCCATACTCCTAAGTGAGGAAGCTAAAGATCTGAGAAGTTAAGTGAATCGTTCATGGTGACCAGATAATTAATAATATTAATAGCAACACCATAGCAGCTTCAGGTTTGGAGAACGTTTTACATACCTTGTCTCATTTAATCTTCACAAAAACCCTATGAAATAGGTGCTGATGTCACTATTTTGCAGATGAGTAAACTGAGGTTCAGAGAGGTTAAGAGTTAAGTACCAGAAGGAGTTAGAAGCTAGGTTCCTTCTGCCTCTAAATCTAGGCCTCTTTCCTGTGATGTATGATAGGATCCTGGGCTTTAAATCTGGAAGGGACTTCAGAGATTACCTTGTCAGAGAAGCATAGACTATCAGAGCTGGGAAGGACTTTGGAGATTTATCCCAACTTCCTTGTCTTACAGATGAGGAAACTATGGTGTAGCCAGGGGAAGTGAGCTACCCAAGACCACACACGTAGGCTCACAAAGGAGCAGAGTCAGGATTCAATGCCAAAGTGTAGGTACAGAATATCTTGTATAAGGAGAGTAAGAAAGTCATTTTGGTTGAATACTAGTGTGGGGGAAGGTGAGTCACATATAATGAGTCTGGAAAGGTAGGTTTGGAACTGGTTATAAAGAGATTTAAATGCCTTGCACATAGGCACTCAAATGCTATGAACAAAGGTGGGCTTTAATTTGTCCTTCTCTTGAAATGGCATGGTGGGTAGGGGTTGGGAGATAATGATATCCTGGAGGACCAATCTCTTCCAAAGCTTTCCTGGAGGACTAATAACTGTTTATACCTCACTTTGAAGAGGCAAAGTACTCATTACTAGGCCAAGCATGGTACAGTGGGAAAGTGTCAGGTTGTTAGAAACCTGGGTGCCAGCCTAAGCTCTGCTGCTCACTCACTCTGTGATCCTGGACCTGAATTGTCCCTTTTCCTCTCCCAGGTCTCAGCTTCCTCATCTGCAAAATGGGGAAGCTATCCCCTGCAGATGGGGAAAGGCTCCTCATTTCCCATCAAGAGCCAAGGGCATGGAAGGGATGGGTGGCAACTAATATCCAGTTGGACAGCCCAGGCCTCCCAGTATCAGAGAAGTCGTGTTTTGACTTGTGAGACTAGATGTGGTACAGCAAGAGAAAGCACCTGCAGGACGATTCTTTCTTTCCTTCTTTATTTTTAAAGACAGGGTAGTCAGCACAAAGGAGGAAAAACCAGTGAGACTGAATTGGGCAATGGCTTGGGTCAGGATGGGAAGTCCTCCAAAGACAAAATTGCCCTGGCAGAGGCCCAGCAGTGTGGGAGGTCCTTCCTCTATCATAGCATAGCCCATAAATCCCTCTCTGACACCAAGACATAATAGGGGGAGTACAGGGCAAAGGGCAGAAGACATCATAAGATCATAGAGCTGGAGCAGAAGGCACCTTAGAGGTCAAATCCAACCCCCATATTCTACAGATGAGGAAACTGAGGCCCAGAAAGGTTAAGTACTTTGTCCACAGTAAGTAACAAAGTAGGGATGTTGTTTCCCCAGCTGGTAATAAAATATCCATGACATTCATTTACATTCTACATTGCCCAAGGACCATTCCCCATCACTTTAGCCATTTATTTTCTTATTCCCTTTATTTTCCCGTTCAAGGCCGTCTTTGGTAAGAAAAGTTATTTTTTTTTTGAAAGTTATAAAAAAAAAAGAAAAAAGTTATGGAATCTCACTGAGCATGGATATCAATGGGTTGCCAAGAAGTCAAGTCCTTTACATGATGCTTCCAATCTATATGACCCTGACCCAGTCACTAAGTCCCTTCCATAAGCCTCAGTTGCCTCATCTGTAAAATGAGAGGGTGGGACTAGATCACCTCTGGAATCCCTCCCAATTCTAAATCTATGATCCCATGATTTACTATCTGTGTGACCTGGGCAAGTCACTTAACTTCTTATACCTTCAGTTTCCTTCTCTGTAAAATGAAGACAATAATCCTTATATTACCTCCCTCTTAGGGTGGTTGTGAGGAAATCACTTGATAAAAACTAAAGCAATATGGAAATATGAGCTGTTAGGACAATTGCCACCTTGTTTGAGTTGACAGATAAAATGATTCTCAGGCTCATAGCTCAGAGGTAAACCCCCTGTAGTAATAATAGCTAACATTTATAAAGCACCTACTACATGCCAGGCACTATGATAAGTACTTTATGATTATTATCTGGTTCGATCTTCCCAACAACCTTGGGGGGTGGGGGCTATTATTATCTCCATTTTACAATTGCGGAAACTGAGGCAAACAAAGGTTAAGTGACTTGCCCAAGGTCACATGGCTAGTAAGTGTCTGAGACTGGATTTGAACTCAGATCTTCCTAACTCCAAATCTAGCACTCTATGCACTAAGCCACCTAGCTACCTGTAGAGAGGAGAGCTATCTTTCAGAGAGTTTCCACCCTGGGTCTCAGTGCAAGCATGAAAAGCAACATGGTATGGTCAAAACAGCGCAGGACCTGGGGTCAGAAGTTCTAGGTACAGGTCCCAGGTCTATTTGCTGTGTGATCTGGGACAAGTCACTTCCCTTCTGGGTCCTGGTTTCCATATCTGTGAAAGGAGAGGCCCAGTCTAGACAAGCCCGGGGGTCACAGAGGTCAGTTCCCACATCCTGACCTCACTGCCCCAACTGTAAACAGTGGTTTCTCGGGGTCGGGGTCCCAGAGTGAAGTGAGAGGAAGGAGGGAGGCCGGTGTGATTTCCTCTGTCCTTGAGGTTCTATTTGGGGCTGGTTTTGACAGAAGTGAAGAGGAGTGTTCACGGAGGAAAGGGAGGGAGAGGATACTGTGGGCTATAACGTCTCCCTGACCTGAAGGGCTCCTACAAGTAGAAAAACAGGAAGAAGCTGGGTCCTCCATAGAACCTCCTCCCAGTTGCTGTTCTCCCACCACTCACAACTTAGACTCTCCCGCAGGATGACTACTCCAAGGTTCAGTTTATTCTCTACCAGAGCTTTCCCCTGCTATTGGAAATGTAAGCCTATCTCTATTCAATAAATGTTCTTTTTGCTTCCATATTGTATTTCTCACTGCTCTGGTGTTCCCACAATTCAAACACCACTCTCATTTGCAGTTTTGTTCCATAGAGAATTGTTTACTTGGCTACTTAGTAAGTCTGCATTCCTAAATTTACAAACCACAAGCCCCCATCAATGTGCTTATTTTTAATAGTCAGCCAGTAGACACAATTAGCTCAAGCCTAAAGGAATTTACTGAGTTGGCATTATTAGAACAATAAACCTGGGAAACATTCCCTCACAATTACATACATCAGTGGGAAGAGATGCATATACTTAAGGGACATAAGTGGCTAAGGCAACTCACACTGCTGACCTGCAGGGCCCCAATGACCTTTCCCTTTTCATGGTATAATGCTCCTCCCCCTGGGGATAGCATTTCTACTGGGCAGGTCACTCAGCTAGGTTCCCCAAGTCTGTTCCTCTCCACAGCTCAAGCCCCAGAGGCTGGGGTTTGCTCATTTAACTCACAAAGGTCACATTCCTCAAAACTGTCTCCTGCCCAGACTTTCAACTGTTCTCTGATAGGCATGAAACTCCTACAGGCAATGAGCTTCACTGAAAGGTGTATGGCCAATGGGGAAGGGGCAAGGATGAAGAGAAAGAAATGCCCTCCTACCACTAAGAGGCAAAGGATGATTCCCTCTCAAGAGCTGGGTTCTTCTTCCATAACTGGTTTTCTTCTGCCTATACTGTTCAGGGCTATCCCCAGCCTAGGCTAAGTCATTAAAGGGTGTGTCCTGATTTTTAAAGGGCCACCAGCTGGGCTTTCTGCCAGTCAATGACTCAATGCCCTCTGATTCCATCAAAGAGAAGGCATATCTTGAAAGGGTAACCAAGTTACCCTTTTCTATACTTCATTTAAAAGCCTTCTTTATACTTCATTGAAGGCTTCATTGTCTCTATTACCTGCCCCTATCTTCTGTGATTTCATCAACTGTAGTGGAGGGAGAATCAATCAGTCAGGGACATTCTGATAAACTCCCCTCTATACATACTTTTCTTTCATTTAAACATTTACTATCCCCAGCAAATCAACAAGAGCATTTGGGGCACATTCTCTATAGCTTCAATTCTTAATAGCTTTCTAGGGACTTGAAAGGCTCATGCATTGGCCTTTTGAGTACCTTCCCTCAGTGCTTTATACTAAATAGTCTCAACAAAATCCATGTGGCACAGTTCTTACACAATCTAAAGCTTAACATGAAGGTCCAGTCCTACCCTAGCTGGTAAGCCTGGAGATTATATTCACCCCCCCAAATACATGGTTATAAAATTCAACAAGCAAATACCATCATACAAAATTCTTATCTGTCATCATATAATCTAGTGCTTGTAAAGGCTTCCCACACCCCAAAGACAATTTTAAAAAATAAAAAAGAAAAAATATATTCATATATCTGGTCCAATGGTGGTATATACTTATTTCCTAGCAGAAATAAGGGACCTAAGGTCGTCAGTAAGTCTTATCCTTAAGTGGAAATCAAACTCTCCCAGGTGAAAAATTCCTCTGGGTCCCTGCAATACAAACAGCAGCCAATGCTTCTCCAATGGACCCCTGCAACACAGAGCATTCCAGCTGAAGGTCCAGATAAGTATTTCCAGAGGGTCCCTACAACACAAAGGGAACCTGAAATTTCCCCTAATGGATCCCTACAGCACGTGTGACATTACAAATGGATGTCCAGAGTGACTGTTCACTAGGACAGGCAAGACAGCTTAAAATGAAATCCAATTCAACAAAGCCCCAGATATGTGTGGGGCTCCCCAAAAAGCTATCAAGCTCTTAGGTTTCATTACTTGGGCTTCTAGGCCATCAAGCAAACCTTCTTCCAAGGACCTGCAGTCCACAATGATCCCAAGAGGGTGTCCAGACTTGTGCCACAATAAGGCAAGCAATCTAATTCTGCCCAAAAATAATTTTTTAAAAAATGAGCATGAATGAGCCCCCATGTTGTTCTCTAGATACATTACCAGGTGCCCACATTCTAGAGATGAAACATCCATACTTCTGATATGAGTTTCTATACTGATCAGGACAAAGTGATACAATAGATATCAGTACATAAGCATTCAACTGTGCAAAAGTTATCTCTGAGAAATGGATCAGGCAGCCCAGAAATCTGTCTAATTACAGACTAAAAATGAAAGACCAAAAAAAGGAGGGAAATCATTCCTTTTTTTTTTCCAGGATCCCTGAAAAACTAGAACATGACATGGAGATCCTAGATGGAGAATAGCTCCAGTGTGTCCCTGAAAATGCACAGGACACACCAATCATACCCCCCCCCACACACACACAGTGCAGCACTTCCTCTGGACTCTTCTTCCTTGTAAGAGATAGTGATTCTGCAAAAGATGTTGCATGAAAATATCGGGTGAAAAAAAGTGTCTCTCATGATTCTCTATGGGACAGACTATTGTGATCTGACCTAAGGCAGTAAAATTATATTCCACTCTGGTTCAGCCAAGTAGTGGCATGAATCTGGGCAGGTGTGTTCTCTTATCTGTAAGTGCCTAGAGCAGCGGCCAGCAAACTATAGCCTTTGAGACAAATCTGGCCTGCTGCCTGTTTTTGATTGGCACAATTTTTTAAAGTATAATTTTAAATAAAATTGGATTTAAAAATATAAAAATCCTTCTTAGCTCAAGGGCTGTCCCTTGAGTCAGAATATGTCAAGCCTTGGTTGGTGTGACTATCTCATCTGTATACCCAGGGGTCATCTGCATAAAAGTACGCCTCTAATTAGGCTAGTGGGAGCCTCTGTCCAGATCCAGCCAGTGATACCAGAAGGTGGCTGTTTCACAGAGTCTCTTCTAGAACTTCGCCTGTTGCTGCCGGAAACATGGGCTTATCCCTGTCCAATAATAGTTCTTTTTTTGCTGCCATGATGTGATTGTTGAACCTGGGCCCATCTCCCACCAAGATAACAAATAGCACAATCATGGCGGGATCCTGGCTCCTGGGCCAAGACCATGCCATGGCTCAGAGCAAAAGAGAGGGGAGGTGAAAAAGGGGATGTCCCTATAACCTCAAAAAGGGAGAAGTCATGTCAAGCAGTCCTTTAGTAGCAGGGGCTGCCTTCCTGAGGTAGAGACCTTGTACATACCTGGGTGGTTGATGTGGTCCCCAGTGGTGGAGACCTGGTTCGATTTAGAGGAAGCTGTTGACAGCTAGCAATAACTGGGACACATAGCAACAGGTCCAGCAGAGCTGAAGGTGAGAAAGAATATGGGGTTGGGAGCTAGGTACCGCTGACCACACTCTGCCACTTAAACGAATTCTTGAGCCAGAAAAAGGCTAAAAGCAGGCATTTGTGGGAGGGTGTTGAAGCCTTAGTTGTTGTTCAGTGTCCGACTCTTCGTGACCTCGTTTGGCGTTTTTCTTGGCAAAGATAGTGGAGTGGTTTATCATTTCCTTCTCCAGCTCATTGTATAGATGAGGGAACTGAGGCAAACAGGGTGAAGTGACTTGTCCAGGGTCACACAGCTAGAAAGTGTCTGAGGTCAGATTTGAACTCAAAGAGATGAATCTTTCTGACTCCAGACCCATGGATCTAACCACTGTACTACCTACCTAGCTGTTGAGCTTTAAAGAGGCCAACAACTCACACATACAGAGGGAGTAGAGATTGCTTCTAGGAGAGCTGAGCAGTGAAAGGATGAAGATGAGAGAGTGGCTGTTCAAATGAAGGGGCCCCTCAGAAGTGATTACCTTGACCCTCTGAGATGATAGCCCAGCTGAAACAAGGCTGGTGTGAGTATGGGGCAGCACGAGGTACTTGGTGCTCCTATAGGAAATTAATGGCTGAAAGGGAACCATAGCGATCTCTGCAGCATTTCTATGAGGGTCTTAGAGTCTTACAGAGAGCCTCTGATGCTGCCCGAAGACCTGAAAGAAACTTGGGATCCGGGAGAATCATGATGGCATTGAATGAAAGGATCTAGGAGAGACTGTGGGGTATGTGGAGACATTCTCTAAATGCTTCTGACGTCTTAGAACGGTTGCAAGAATTTTCAGGGTCCTTGCTGGCCACTGCGTGAATCAACCAGCACAGTCTACAGACAGACAGGTACACTGAAGCTTGTTTATCCACTTAAGACTGTGACACACGCCGCCAAGAGGAGATGGACATGTGTGTCTCACAACTCCACAATGACACATACGTAGTCTCTTCTCCTGAGATACTTGACCCAGAGCTTTGGCTAAGATCAGTTAGGTCACATAGGCAAGCTTACGTAGCAGCTTGGGGTAAGATTAGGGAGGGCAGTAGATAGGAAAAGGTACAATTTTAGGAAAAGAAAAAGGATGCTTAAACTGCTACAAGGGCTGCTGCTGCTGGGGCTGCTGCTGCTAGTGTTGGGCAATTAGCACAATAGAGCACCAGGCCTAGAGTTAGGAAGATCTGAGTTCAAATCCAGCCTCAGACACTTACTAGCTGTGTGACCTTGGGCAAGTCACTTAACTCTATTTTCCTCAGTTTCCTCATCTGTAAAATGAGATGGAGAAGCAAATGGCAACCCAATCCAGTATCTTTGCCAAGAAAGGAGATGCTTAAACTGCTCCAAAGGCTTTTAGCATAGCTATTTATATCAAACCAAAGAAGACGGTATCTTCTTTATCAGTCAGTTAACTAATATTTGTTAAGCTCCTGCTATGTGCTATGTTGTTTGTCCTTCATTCTGAAGAAAACAAATGACATCACTGGGTGATGTCTCTATTTGCCCAGGAACAGGATTTAAGTGAAGCAGAGTTGCAAAAAGTCATCAGCCTCACTCTCTTTTCCAGAGTCATGAAAGTCCAGTGGCAGGACAAAAATCAAAATGACCACAGATGGCCTGGGACGCAGTGGATGACCTTGGGGTCTTCCATGTCTGACCAAGCTCTAAGCACCCCACAGCACCTATTTCAGCTGCCTGCATAGCTGTTGGAACAAATTGTTCTCATCTGACCATTCTGCTGGGTGACGTCTTCACCTGCTTGAGGTAGACATGCCCCTAACTCATCCTCAAGCTGGTTGAGCCCATCTGCTGAGATGGTTTTACTGGGGTGTGGCCCTTGCCCAAGCTACAGCTTCATGGAGCCACAGATGAGAGCTGGGTGCCAGGTGGACACCAAAGGTGGGTGAGAAGCCCTGAAAAGGGCTTGGGAAACCCTCATACCAGAGGTGCTAGTGCTCCCTGAACACCTCATACATCCTAATATGTGCCTTGTTAGACAGAATCAAGGTGCAGGGTGAGTTCTTCTTATTATACAAAATCCTGTGAGTTTTCTTTTGTAACCTTAAAGTGATTGGAGGAAGAGAAGGACAGGAGACATTTAGTACACTTATACGATAATAAAATAACAGCAAATATAGCACAAAATAGAATTCATTATGTTCTCCATTTTCAATAAAACCATTCTGTAGCTGGTCTGCTAATCATGTAGTGATGGCTGCAGTTGCAGGAGGAAAGCTGGGGACAGCTTCAGAAGGCATATGAGTTGGCCTGAGCTCTCTCTCTTGCTAGCTACCCATTGATGCCCTCATTAAAGACAATGATGTCAGGTGGAAGGCCTCTCACAGGCTAGCATCTGGCCCCATGAGTCTCCAGGCCTTAGTTCTTACCTGCCTTGCTATTCTTTGAAATTAGGGGAGACTTCAACCTAGTGAGTTTTCAAAAGTCAGGACAGCGAGCCTCTGGGAGCCCAGGAGTCTGGAAGTCAGAGTCCATGCTGAGATTTACAGCCAGCCCAATGTTAATGAACGGAGAAGCAAGAAACAACCTTCAGACCTTCAGTCTCCAGTCCAGCAGGAGCTGACACAAGGACTCCTTTGACAATGATGCTACATTTGGACATGAACTTTGTGTGAGGACTAGTGCTTTGCAGGAACTAAATCTGAGCCTGCTCTCCCCAGAGATACTCCAAGATGGTATAGGGAAAAGTATTCCCCAGAGGTGGGGGGGGGGGGATGGGATGGAGGAGATATTTGTATTATTTTATTGCTATATATTCAAAATAAATATCCTTTTGAAAAAGTTAATTGATATCAAGTGGTTAAGTGGGATTAGGATTCTTTTTAAAAAATTCTTTATTTATTTTTAGTTTTCAACATTCACTTCCATGATGAAATTAGGATTCTAGTCACTGTTGGTTTACAATGGGTGGAAATGCAATAAATAAGGGCTTGAGCCAATGACATTAGAGAAAAAGACACCCCAAGCCTTTCAGTGGAACCCCCTGGAGCCCCGAGGTGAAGACATAGCAGCCTGACCTTGAAATAATGAGCCAGAGCTACATGTCATTTCTGGGGTTTGCTCTAAGAATCCCTAATAAGACTGGACCTGAGACAGGGGAATAATACTGTACTTCTCTTGAGAGAAAACTTTGGTTTTGCTGCTCTGTTGGTTTCCCTGGAGAACGGCTACCTTTGGTTCAAAGAACTCTATACTCCTAAAACACACTGCATTTACCTTTAATAGTCAGGCCATCCACACAATTAGTTCAAAGCAAAGGTATTTCCTGATATGGTGTCAACAGCAAAATATTCTTCCCATAAAGGTGAGGAGCATTCTCCCAAAACGATATACAACATTGATGGGAAGAGTGGGCACATCTTTAGGTAACACCAATTCCCACTGCAACCCTGCAGGGCCCAAATCCCTTTCCATTCTTATGGAGTTCCTATGTTGCCCCTCCCCTCCAAGGCACAGCATCTCTGCTGGGAAAATCTCTTGTCTAAGCTCCCTGAGTCTGGAAAGGTACAGGAGATAAGGGTCGATGAGTGCTAGTAAACTAAAAGTTAGTGGAGTGTAGGAAAAAAAAAAAAGGTGCCGGTCGTGAAGTCAGAATACTAATATCAGTCCCAGAATCTAACATTTACTACCAGTGTTATCCTGGATGTGTCCCTTAACATCTCTGGGCCAGAGACTCCAGCTGGTACAGGTGCTAAAAGGAGAACTCGACTCACCTGCACCAGCCTACCCACCTCCTAGACCCCACTAGGCACCAGAGGGCCCAGCAGAACAGCTCCTACAGGAAGCTTTACTCTCCAATGCCCTTTGCCTTCTTCAACCTTCTAACTGAACACTGACCTCCCATCCCCACTCCCTCAGGAGGGAAGACAGTACCCCAGCTCTACTCCAATTGTCAGGCTTAATTTCTCTTTAGAAAAATCTTGGGTGGGGCAACTAGGTGGCACAGTGATAGAGTTCCAGCCTTGGAGTCAGGAAGACCTGAGTTAAATCTGGCCTCAGACACTTGACACTTACTATCTGTGTGACTCTGGGCAAGTCACTTAACCCCAATTGCCCCAGCAAAAAAAAAAAAGAAGAGAAAAGAAAAAGAAAAAGAAAAATCATGGGCTAGGTCCCTTCCACCCCATCTCCTTTGAAATAGACATGGCCCCTCACATCTGTTGGATTAGCATAGAGTCACCTACCTAGAATCCTTCCAGTAAGATACAAGACCACCTTACCATATGCCCTACCACTGTGCTTAAAGGACCCCTGGGCCTTCTCATCTGCTACTATGCCCTCCATACTCCAAGGCATTGCCAGCTGACCTCATCCCTCACTCTACCCACCATAGGGCCTTGCTATCATCCCTGCAGGTGTATTGTCTTTTATATGTTATGTTCCCCAGTTAGAATGTGAGCTCTCCAAAAAAAGGAACTGCTTTTGATCTCTGGGACAGAGGTTAATAGATCATTCCTACCCCACAACAGACAGCAGAGTCACAAGAACTGAGTTTGAATCTTGGCTCTAATACTTGTTTTGTGGACCTCAGGTGGGCCATTTCCCTCCTCTGGGCCCCCATTTCCTTATCTGTAAAATGGGGGTGATAATTTGTACTACTTACTCACAGGATTCTTATGAAAAAAGTATTGCATAAACTTCAGAGAGCTATAAAAGTGGGGGGTGGTTATTTCTGGTGAGGATTGTCTGGGCGCTGATGGAGGAGATATGAGATGCAATCTCTCCTTACTATTTGACCTCAAATAAGTCACTTTTCTGAGAAAGGAGGAGATTAAACTGCCTAAAGCCTAAGATCTCCTTCAGTTCTGATGTTCAATAGTTATGTGATTCTGTGATATCTGGGGACTTATGGGGGGGGATGTGGAGAGACGTATATTGTGGGCATTGCATTCCCTTGGGTCTTCTGGGAGATTGCACAATGCTATTATACACAACAAAATGGACCACAGAGCTGCAAAGGAAGGACGGATGACTCCACCCAACACCACTCAGCAGGGAGAATAGGAGAATGAAATCTGCAATCCCTAGGTATTCAGAGGGAAGAAATAAAGAGGAGGGAACCCAAAAGGGCTGGGAATGAAGACAGGTGAGGAAGTTAGACTCCCCCCCTCCCCCCCAGCCATCCAGCCAGGAAGAGCAGAGGATTAGAGACCAAACCATATAAGAATTGTTTGAAGGAATAGAGGATACTTCATCTGGAAAAGAGAAGATTTAGAGTGATACATCCATCCCACCTGACCCCATCCAACAAGTATTTAATTAAGTGTCTCTTGTGTACAAGTCCCTAGCGATATGAAGACAAAATTAGAAACAGAGCTTGTCCTCAAAGAGTTTACATTCTAGTGGGGGGAAAAGGCACCTGTAAAATGTCAATAGGTAAAAATATATAAAGGGCAGCTGAGTGCTGCAGAATCAAGGCTTTTGAATTGTGGAGCTGGAGAAGACTTTTCAGAGACCCTTGGACAGCAAGGAGATCCAATCAGTCAATGCTTAAAGACATTAATTCGGGGGCAGCTAGATGGCACGGTGGACAGAACACCAGCCCTGTAGTCAGGAAGACCTGAGTTCAAATGTGGCCTCAGACACTTGACACTTACTAGCTGTGTGACCCTGGGCAAGTCACTTAACCCCACTGCCTCACAAAAAAAAATTTAATTCAGACTATTCACTGGAGGGTCAACTACTGAAGCTGAAGCAGAAGCTTAAATACTTTGACCACAGAATGAGAAGACGGGACTCATTGGAAAAGACCCTGATGTTGGGAAAGATTGAAGACATAAAGAGGAGATGAGCAGAGGATGAGGTGGATAGAGTGTCATGGAAGCAATGAACCTGCACAGACTTTGGGAGATAGTGGAGGAGAGGAGGGCCTGGTATGCTATGGTCCATGGGGCCACAGACTCTGACGTAACTGAATGACTCAACAGCAACAGAGTACATGATAGACTGACATAGAGAGAGGATGTTGGGGAAAAAGCAGACCTTTCAGGGGCAACTTCCCTCAGTCCTTAAAGAGGTAAGTCCAACAGCTAGCTTCTGTCCCAGCCATGTGCTCTGAAATGCCTGTAATGCCTCTTTTTTTTTTTTGGCGATGCAATTGGGGTTAAGTGACTCGCCCAGGGTCACACAGCTAGTAAGTGTCAAGTGTCTGAGGCCGGATTTGAACTCAGGTCCTCCTGACTCCAAGGCCGAAACTCTATTCACTGCACCACCTAGCTGCCCCACAATGGCCTTCCTTGATCACTCCCTTCTTTGAGAAAGCCTAACCTTCCTTTCTTTTTTTCCTTTCAATCTCTCCTTTCAAATTCCCCCCTTTTTCCCCTTGTTTTTCACTTTTATGTGCTGCTCCTATGCCAATAATTCTTTTGGACTGAACTCATTAAGTCCAATGCTTTGCTGGGATCCTACTACTGCCACTAATGCTCATTTCCTGCCATCTTTTTAGTCTAAGTCCTAAAGACTAGGCATGTCCCTTCAAGAATATCCAGTTGCATGGGCAGCTAGGTGGTGCAGTGGATAAAGCACCAGCCCTGAAGTCAGGAGGACCTGAGTTCAAAGCTGTGTGACCCTGGGCAAGTCACTTAACCCCAATTGCCTTTAAAAAAAAAAAAGAATACCCAGTTGTGACTGAAGTCCACCTTCTGATTCAAAGTCCCAAATTTATGTATGTGTCTATACGTATACATACATATACATACACACATATGAATTGGAATGGAGGTGGGGGGAAGAACACTAACAACCAGGAGCATCAGGAAAGGCTTCCCTAAAGAGGAAGCACATAAGCTGAGCTTAGAATGAAGCTAGGTATACTAAGAGGTAGTGATGAAGAAGGAAGGCATTCCAGGCAGAGGGGACAGCTTGGACAGAGGAATGGAGCTGGGAGATGGAATGCCAAGATTTAAAGAAAACAAATGGGTCAAGTTGGCTAGAATGGAGATTGCATGAAGGAGAGTAATGCAAAAGCATAGAAAATGGGTTGGAGCCAAACTGTGAAGGATTTTAAATGATCATCTAAGAAATTTATTTTGGAAGGTCCTTGCGCAGAGAAGTGATAGAGGGAGAATTGTGTTTTAGGAAAATCATCCTGGCAGCTGTGTGGATAAGAGATTAAGGAGGAGAAAGCCTAGCGTCAAATCAGAGGCTGTTGTAATAGTCTGGGCAAGAGGTGAAAAGAGCCTAGACGAGGTTGATGGTCAGGCAAGTGAAGAGAAGGGAATAAAGGGAACTGACAAGACTAGGCAACAAACTGGACATGGGAGTGAACTGGAGAATCGAGGATGACACTGAGATTGTGATCTCGGGTGACGGGAAGGAGAGAGAGAAATTGGGAGGAAAGGCGAGGAATCAATGAATCAGCAAGAACATATGTATTTTGCACAAGGCACTATGTTAGCCACAAGAGATATGAAGACAAAATGAAACAGTCCCTGCCTTCAGAGAGATTCCATATTATAAGGGGGGAAACACCCATATATAAGTATATAAGTAGAAGTACTGGGGGCAGCTAGATGGCACAGTGGATAGAACACCAGCCCTGGATTCAGGAAGACCTAAGTTCAAATCCGGCCTCAGACACTTGACACTTACTAGCTGTGTGACCCTGGGCAAGTCACTTCACCCCACTGCCTCAGGAAAAAAAAAGTAGTAAGGTTCTGTACTCATTCTTCCAATGCAAATCTAGCTACATCACCCCCTCGGGGTCTTGGGGGAAACCTAAAAGAGCTGGGATGATTTTTACCAATGCTTTCAGCATAAGCCTCCATTCTGATATATTTTTCCCACTGTTCACCAACAGTGATTAGCACCCCAGTTTTATTAATCATCTGACATCAATTAGTTTTTACAAAAGGGTATTTACTTTGAGAGGTAGCTAAGTGGCATGGTAAATAGAGCGATGGTCCTGGAGTGAGGACGACCTGAGTTCAAATCCAACCTCAGAAACTTACTAGCTGTGTGACCCTGAACAAGTCACTTAACCCTATTTGCCTCAGTTTCCTCATCTGTAAAGTGAGCTGGAGAAGAAAATGGCAAATCACTCCAGTATCTTTGCCAAGAAAACCCCAAATGGGGTCATGACTGAACAATTTACTTTGAAAATATAAGCAAGAACAGAAGTGACAACCATTTCCCACACACGTGCATCATCTTCTCCCTTTTACCACTTGGGGGAGAGTGAGCTCAAACTTAAAGTAATTTCTCTGTAGGATTGGTCCCACCAAGTTCTCTTCCAAAGGTAGTATAGCCATTGGAAGAGTCTTCTTTTCAGCTGTCTTAGATTGAGTCACCTGCTGGGCATGGCTAGCTGCAAAACCCAGCATGGACTTTAACTCCTGGATATCAGTGATTCACCATTCTGGTCTCTCAAATCTTACAAGGTTATAGCTATCTCCAGTACTCTATCAACCTAAAACAAGAATGCATAGACTCAATGACAACAGAAACAACAGCAGAGCCATGTGCTCATGTACTACATTGTGGTGGTCCCCAAGGGCAGCCTAGGCCTGTCTCCCCACTGAAGGCTTCCATCATTTCTTGACTCTTCCCCGGAGCACACCCAGACAGGAATAAGGACCACTTCCTCCATTTGGCCACTAAGTGCCTTTTGAACATATCCCAGGTGTGGCTACATAGTCAATCAACAGTCTATCCCTTACATGGTTAGTAGACCAGAACCAGTTATAGAATATATACACATGCTCCAAATTGTAGAGTATTACATGACATCACACCTTTCTGGAAGCTGTCTCCCCAATCTCTTCCACATATGGATTCTGTCAGCCCAACATACTTTACCTACCTACCAGCCTCCACACAAATACATAGAGAATACATATACAAAGATACATACACATACATAGAGATACAATAATACATAGAGATACAAATACATAGAGAAAGTCAATACAAGATAATTCAGGGATAAAGGAGGCAGTTGCAGCTAGGGAAGGCTTCAAGTAGAAAATGGCACTTAAGCTGAGGTTTGAAAGAGGTTAGGGATTCCGAGAGATAGAGATAAGGATGGAGAAAATTCGGAACACAGGAGATAACCTTCAAAAACATATGGAGGAAGGAGATAGAATGTCAAATATTAGGGACAAAAAGTATGTCAATTTGACCACATTGTAAAGGGAGGTAATATAAGTCTGGAAAGGTAAAGAAGGGAAGAGAATGAATTCTGTTCTAGATTATTAAGCTTGAGATGCCTCCATCCAGGTGGAAATGTCTACCAGGCAGTTGGCAATTCATAGGACCATAGATTCAGAGGTGGAAGGGACCCCAGAGACCATCTAGCCCAATTCTTTTATTGAATAGATAAGGAAACTGAGGTCTAGACAGATTAAGTGGCTTGCCCAACAGCACACAGGGAGTGAGTGACAGAGAAAGCTTTTCAAGCCTTGGTCCTCTGACTTCAAAGCCAGGTCACTCCACAAAGTGAAAGAGGAGCTCAAGAAAGAAGTGAAGGCCAGTTCTGTAGAAATGGGAATCATAATAACTCTTCAAATATTTGAATGACTGCCTTGTGTAAGAAGGGTTAGATTTGTTCTGCTTGGCCTAGGAACAATGAGTATGGAAACTGCTCAGAGGGAAGTGTCTGATGTAAAGGAAAATGTCCTGAAGATTAAAGAAATAGTGAAATAAGATGCTCGATAATAATATATAATATAAAATAATAATATATATTTATATTTTTCTATATTTTCAGCAAGGCTGTCCACTGCATGTTGCATGGGGGTGTCGTTGTGTGGCTGGAAGGGAGGTAGAATCGATATCTCTCCTTCTCACACCCTTCTTCAAAGGAGACTTTATTTCCTGCCAAGAAGGCAAGCAAGAGGTTGAAGCCAGAAACTGAGCCACTCTGCTCTCCCCAGAGAGAGGGATTACCAGGCTAGAATTACATCTGTCTGCTCTCTTAAATATTATTTAGTCTAGGGGAGATGGTTTTCAGGTTCAAGTTAAACTTCTGGTGGGAAAGGAGGATCCAAGGTTTTTATACAAGGCTTGATTTCCTTCCCATCAAATACTAGTTCCACAATGAACACATATAATCAGTAGCAAAGAAACCCATTTATCCAAGTTGATAGCAAAGCAGAAAGTAGAAAAGGTACACAAAGGAGAATCAATATCAGACAATTCAGAATAAAGGAACTCTCCCATTGGAAACAAGATAAATCAACCAGGATAGAAAGTCCCAGATCTCACCCAAGGAGGAATTCCCTAGAATCTCTACTGTAGCAAGCTGGGGAAAAGGACATGATGGAAACTTTCCACTCCTCTCATGTCTTCCCAGAGTCTTTTTTCCTTTCAGCAACCTGAAATGGGTTGGCATCTTCATCTTCTCTCTTGTCAACTGTATGGGAACAGGCTTCTAACTGGGGGGGTGGCTGGGAGCTGAAACAGAGCAGGCTAGAGACAGGAGAGCCAGGACACAAACAGAAGATTAATTTCAGAGTGAGGAAAACAACACCTTCTGGTGGAAGCCCCCCACCCCCACGCCAAGAAGGAGGGCTTAATGCTGCTGAGGCCACTTATATCCATGAAAGGGGTTGGCCCACCACACAATCATTCTTAGATCTTGAGATGGTTGGCATTTCTTGGGACAATACAGGTGTTCTTGGGTCCCACGGGAATAGTCATTGTCTCAAGTCTTAAGGGTCATGATTACTCTGTAGGGTACAGAACCAGAGTTCTGTGTTGGGAACAGGAGTGCTATACCTAGTAGTTACAATGAACAGGGGGTTGTGAACATGTGATGGATGGTCCTGGGAAATAGGGGGAGCTAAATCTCTCATTGAACAACTGGTGCTGGTCCAAGCAATGCACTTTGCCAGAGGGTGATATTATCCTGAGCGCAAAAGATTATTGTTATGCTAAGCTCAAGGCACAGACTGCTTGCTGGGCCTTAGCTCTGGTAAACAGGGTATCTCCAAGATATTTTGACACTCTCAGTGACCACTTGGGGGGATCTTGTAGAAGGGGGTCTTAAGGGGTTGGTAGTGGTTGGTAGATGTCCTGTGAGGTCTTTTCCTGCCCTAAAGGTTCTGTGAAATTAAAATTCATTATGAAGCAAATTACCAGGTGCAGTCAGTCAGTCAATAAACATTTATTAATTCTTTACCATGTGCCAAGCACTGCGCAAAGTGCTGGGGATAAGAAAAAAAAAAGGAGACAAAGGACTGTCCCTGTCCTCAAGGAGCTCACAATCAAATGGAAAAGACAACAAACAAATAAACAAATAAGTACAAACAAGCAATATACAGGACAAATAGAAAAGAAGTAATTAACAGAGGGAAGGTACGGCAATTAAGAGGAGGTGGGGAAGGTTTTCTGTAGAAGATGGGATTTCAGTTTGGAAGACTGGAGGGCAGGTAGGTGGCTAAGTGGATAGAGCACCAGCCCTGGAGTCAGGAGGACCTAAGTTCAAATCTGGCCTCAGACACTTACCAGCTGTGTGACCCAGGGTAAGTCACTTAACCCTAATTGCCTCCAAAAAAATAAAAATAAAGGCAGGAGGTCAGTAGCTGGAGCAGAAGAGAGAGCCAGAGAACATGCTCACAGCCAAGAGATGGAGTCTGTGGGACAGCCAGGAGACCAGTGTCACCAAATCAAATAGTAGGGTCAGGGAGTAAGGTGTAAGAAGACTGGAAAGGTAGGAGGGGTGCTAGGTTTTGAAGGGCTTTTTATGATCCTGGAGGAGGCTTAACGAAGGATGGAATGGAGTGGCGAGAGACTGGAGGCAGGCAGACCTACCAGCAATGAGTGCAACAGTCCAGGTGTGAGGTGATGAGGGCCTGCACCAAATGGATGGCAATGTCAGAGTCAGTGAGTCAATCCAGTGGCAAAACTGAAAGTAGGAGGCAGGTTTCCTGCCTCCAAGGTCTCACACCTTTATGTGACTGTCATCCTTGCTTTAGAGTAGATTTTTAGGGTAGAGTTAGCCCCAGCCCTTGTATGTCTATGACTTCTCTATGACCCCCTCCTTATGCACACTGAGCTCCTCTGTTCCCCTATTGTATTCCAAGGCTTGTGCCCCTGAGGGGTACTAAATTGGATTTTATTAAATAAATATTTACTAAGTAGCTAATAAATTAGTTTCATGTCTAGACCTTATCATCTTATTGGTATAAGGAGCTCACTAGGAGGAAACTCCAACCCCTGATGAGGATTAGCAATGGATCTACAATTTGGAGTTTTGAAGAATTACCTAAAGTAGGAGGCAGCTAGGTGGTGGCAGTGGATAGAGCACAGGGCCTGGAGTGTAGAAGACCTGAGTTCAAGTCCAGCCTCAGACACCTACTATGTGACCCTGGATGAGTCATTTAACCCTATTTGCCTCAGTTTCCTCATCTATGAGCTGAAGAAAGAAATGGCAAACCACTCTATTTTAGTATCTTTGCCAAGAAAAGCCCATAGACATTATGGTCCATGGGGTCACAAAGAGTAAGACATAACTGAACAACAACCTAACACAGGCAGTATGTATCAGAGAAGGGACTTAATAATAATAGGATAGGACTTTAAGGCTTAAATAAGGCTTTTCTCATAACATCCCTATGAAAGATCTGATACAAGAATTATTCAACCCATTTTACAGATGAGGAAACAGAGACAGACAGACTAAGTGGCTTGCCTGAGGTCAGATTCAAGCTCAGGTCTTCTAAAGGAGTACTTTTTCCACTAAGTCATTCTGCCTCTGTCCAAGGAGGCAGTACGGAACAGCATGAGTCCATGAAGTGATTTAGTGAGAGATAAGACAGGAAAAGTAGGTTTGCTGAAGCCAACTATTCAACCCAGCCCTGTGGGAGAAGATGAGTATATCTTCAAAGAACTCAGAATCTTAAACTAACACCCATGCAACCTTTGGAGATGACAGCTCTGACCGCCGTTCCATGACTCCCCCGACCATGCTGACTCAGTTCCCAGACCTTCAGCTTAGTTGTTCCTCCTCCATTCTCAAAGAGGACCAATGACATCATGAGGGCAATGCCTAGGCTTGTGTGTGAATTGGACATGTGTGATTGGCAGAGTTGTCAGCCTTACTTTCTGTCAGTCAATAAACCAAAACGCATGCCTACTCTCTTCTCTTCCAGACACTGGCTAAGCAGGCTGGGGACAGGAAGAAAAGCAAAAAAAAAAAAAAAAAAAAAAAAAAAAAAAAAAA
>NW_020954553.1:7333887-7356722 GCF_900497805.2 Vombatus ursinus
AAAAAAAAAAAAAAAAAAAAAAAAAAAAAAAAAAAAAAAAAAGCAGTCCCTGCCCTCAAGGAGCTCACACTCTAATGGAATTCTAAAATTCAAGACGCACTATAGTCTAGCCCCAAATGGCCATCCCAGCCTCACCTCCCATTGCTCCTTTACACATTATTTGCACCCCAGTCAATCTGGACTATTGACCTTGCTATAGGCTCATCCCGTTTTCCAATCTTTATTTATAAAGTTCCCTCTATTGTTCTGTCTTTGGTTCCAAGATTCCCTCTGTTCCCTCCATGGTTCCCTCTTCTCTATGCCTTTGTTTAGAAGTTTCCCTCTGCCTAGAATGCCTCGGTCCCCAGATTTAGAATCAGAGGTTGTGTCCAATTCTCTGTGACCCCTTTTTGGGGTTTTCTTGGCAAAGATCCTGGAGTGGTTTGCCATTTTCTACTGCAGCTCATTTTACAGATGAGGAAACAAAGGCAAACAGAGTCAAGCGACTTGCTAAGAGTCATACAGCTAGTAAGTGTCTGAGCTCAGATTTCAACTCAGGAAGATGAGTTCTTTCTGCTTCTAGGCCCAGTGTGCTCTGTCCACTGAACCACCTAGCTGCCTAGAGTCAGAGGACCTAGGTTTAAATACCAATTCTGATATTTACTAGATTATGAACAAGTCCCTTTCCCTCTCTAGGTCTCAGTTTTCTCATTTGTAAAGTGGGGGGAGAGGCAGCCTACCTCATCCCTAAGGTTGCTTCTAGCCCTAAAGTCTATGAATGTGAATAAATGAATGAATGAATGAACGTTTATCATGTACTTACTACATGCTAAAGTTCTGGGGATACAAACAGAAATTGGACACTATTCTTGTTTTCAAGGACCTCACATTCTAATGGGAGAGACACCAAATGGAGGAAGTTTCAGCTGCAAGTCAGATGAAAAGATTCATGGTCCTTAGAGTATGTTGGCAAAGCCAACTGCAACCTCTTTAATGTCAATTCCACTGATAACACCTTATCTGTTTCTGATGTTGAACCATTGATGATTCCAAGGACTCTGGTGGTAAGAACCTTTTTTTACAAGTCTTCTTTTATGGTTCCATGATTCCCACCTGTCAAAATGCTTCAAGGCACAGCACAAATGCCACCTCCTCCATGAAGCCTTCCCTGATCCCTCAGCTGGAAGCCAACTCTCCCCACTTGGAGTTCCAGAAGAACATGGTTCCTCATTTGCTGCATTAATCCCATTTGAAATTGGATTGTGGTTCCTCGAGATGTGGCTATGGGCTGAGACAATGGCCCCTGTATGCATTCATACGCTTCAGCCATCAATGTCTATGTCCAGCAGCTTGGCCATGATATTCATCTTCAGGGCAGGAGGGTGGAAATGGAGAACAATTCAATCAGCTTAAGACATTTATGAGTGGCCAATCTACTGTGTGCATATTCCTATGCTTAGGACAATGGAAGATGCCTCAAGACCAGAGGAAAGGGAGGGAAACGGACACATATGGTACCTATTATGTGCTCGGCACTGTGCTAAGTGCTTTTTACAAATACTATCTCAAGTGATCTTCATATAACCCATTGAGCA
Organism: Vombatus ursinus; assembly: GCF_900497805.2. Lineage (NCBI taxonomy): Eukaryota > Metazoa > Chordata > Mammalia > Diprotodontia > Vombatidae > Vombatus > Vombatus ursinus. The sequence continues at coordinate 7,335,462 of NW_020954553.1, forward strand.
TCTACAAAGGTAGGTGCTATTATTATCCCCATTTTACAGTTGAAGAAACTGAGGCAAAGAGGTTAAGTGACTTGCTCAGGGTCACACAGCTAGTAAGTATCTGAGCCTGGATTTGAATTCAGGTTTCCTGACCACAGATCCAGTGCTCTATCCTCTGCACCACAGAGCTGCCTCAAGGATTTTGTTGGCTTGAGAACTTCTTTTATCACCACAGATCACAAACCACGTGTCACTTAACAGATGGTCTTTCAGAGCTGCTATGGCCAGAAATTATCCTCCTGCACTCAACCTGATAATGAACCAACTCCAACTTGAACTGAGCCAGACTGGCCTCAGAATACAAGGCATGCATTCCGGCCCTGGGGACCTAGTGCTCCAGCATTTCCAAAAAAGCAGTAGAGGGTGGTGGGTAGATGGAGTCAGGAAGAGGTGGGCTAGAGGCCCACTCTAACACTTCCAGAAGCCCCATAAAGGTGTCCTCTGGGGAGGAAGCATCCCCTCTCTCCCTCCCCGAAGATGTCAGTGACCTGGAAGAAATAGAATCATCTTGGTAGAATGTAAGCTCCTCAAGGGAAAATACTATACTGGCAGGGGGTCAATATAATTTAATTTAATTTCTCTGTGTCTCAGTTTCCTCACTGACAAAATGGGGAGGGGAGGGTTGAATCAAGTTTTTCCTTATATTGAACCCAAATCTGTGTCCTTATAACTTACCACCACCTCACTCCACCCCCCAACACCACCCCTCTCCCATACTCCTCCTTAGTTCCTGGTTCTATCATCTGAGGCCAAACTAAACAAATCTATTCGCTCTTCTACAGGACAGCCCTTCAAATACTTGCAGAGGGTTCTTAAGTGTAATATAACTTGCAGGCTATTAGAAAGAAAATTACATGACAGCAGGAGTCAGAGGATGAGGATTCCAACCCCAGCTCCACCATTTCATTGGTGTATAACCTTAGTCAGATCCCCTCCCTTCTGCGGGCTCTGTCTCCTCCTTAGTAAAATGAGGATTGTAATACTTAGGCTACCTACCTCATGTGGTCATTGTGAGGAAAATACTCTGCAAATCCTCCTTTCCAGAGGCCGTGGCAATCATCAAGAACCTAGTCTGTTTGTCTCTTCTTATCACAGACATTGCAAGGCTGAGATGACCCAAGACCCCCCCCCATGATAGTTTTCGTTGTGTTTGGGCCCAGAATGAAATCAGCTTCACTCAATGCTCGATGCACAGCTCCAAGGAGAGAGTGGGAGACATCCTTCAGTGTCTTGTAGCTTCTGGTTTCATTTACAGTCAGAATGTCGATGGAGATGACGTTTGCTTCCTCCAGCCAGGAACCGACTCATTGTTTGTTGGACAAAGAGCTCTTAGATGGAAAGCGGCTAAACCGATGTGCACTTCCTTCCGGGGTTCTGTACTGCCGCTGTCGCCCACATAGTCAACGTGCATGGGTTTAAGGGCCGGTTTGGGTTTTTTGGCTTTTTGATCTGTTTGATGGGTCACTCTGTCCAGATCATTCCTCAGCTCCTACTGAGGTCAAATTGTCATCAGGCATTTGTAAATCACCTAGCACTGTACTAAGCGCTAAGGAGGCAAAGAAAGGTAAAAAAAAATTCTTGTTCTCAGTCTAAGGGGGGAACATGATGTAACAAAAACTCTGCACAAACAAGATATGTAAATCTAGATATACACATATATGGAATATGTTTGTATATTATTATATTTATTATTATATTATCTATATATTTTAATAAGCTCAGGGGGAGATTGGTAAAGACTTCTCACAGAAAGTAGGATTTTAGCTGGGACTTCAGAGAAGCCAGGAAAGCCAGTAGCCCTAGCTGAGGAGGGAGAGCATTCCAGGCACGGGAGGACAGCACAAGAAAATGCAGAGCACCTGGTTGGAGGAACAATCAGGAGGCCACTGTCACTGGATCAAAGAATACATGGAAGAGAGTAAGGTGTAAGAAGATTGGAAAGGTAGGAGGGGAAGAAGTAATGAAAGTCTTTTTTTATTATTACTAATTTATTTTGATTTTATCAACAATCACTTTCATAAGCTTTTGAGTTTTAAATTTTTCTCTCCCTCCCTCCCCACCTCCCTCCCCAAGACAGTGAGCAATCTGATATAGGCTATACATATACATTCCTATTAAACATATTTTCACATTAGTCATGTTGTAAGTAGGAATTAGAACCAATAGGAGGAACCACCAGAAAGAGGAAACAAAACACAACAGAAGAAAAAAAATAGCAAATTCCATGCTTCAATCTGCATTCAAACTCCATAGTTCTTTCTTTGGATGTGGATAGCATTTTCCATCATGAGACCTTTGGAGATGTCTTGGATCCTTGCATTGCTAAGAAGGGCTAAGTCTATCAATATTAGTTATCGAACAATGTGACTGTTACTGTGTACAACGTTCTCCTGGTTCTACTCACTACACTCAGCATCAGACCATAGAAGTCTTTCCAGGTTTTTCTGAAGTCTGCCTGCTCAACATTTCTTACAGCACAATAGTATTCTATTGTTCACAACTTGTTCAGCCATTCCCAAATTGATGGGCATCTTCTCAATTTCCAATAATGAATGTCTTAAAAAGCCAAACAGAGAATTTCATATTTGAAGCCAGCTTATATGTGGTGCAGTGGATAGAGCACCCCAGACCTAGACTCAGGAGGATCTGAGTTCAAATCTTACCTTAGACACAATTGTAATCCTGGGCAAGTTACTTAACCCTCTTTGCCTCAGTTTCCTCATCTGTAAAATGAATTGAAAAAGGAAATGGCAAACCACTCCAGTGTCTTTGCTAAGAAATCCCCATAGACAAAATCCATGGAGTCACATAGAGTCGGACACAACTGAACAACAACAACAAATATGGAAGGCGAGCCACTCCAAACTTAGGAAAGCAGCCACAGTCTTTACCAGGCCTGTTTCTGAAGCTTTTCCAACTTGGAACGACCTGCCAGAGCTTGTGTTCCACTGGTATTCCAAGATCATCTTCATGACACTGAAAAAGGACTTGAAGGATTATCATCATCATCATCATCATCATCATCATCATCATCATTATCATCATCATGAATAAAGAGAACCGAGGCCTAATCCCAACCTTGCTACTAACTCCCGGCATGCATTACTGATGCTTGGCACATGGTAAGTGCTTAATAAATGTTTGTTGACTGATGAGCTCTCTGTGTGATGATGGGCAAGCCACATTCCCTTTCTAGGTCTTTGCCCCCTTCCCAGCCAGGACATTCCATCCTCTCCCTCCATCAACTCCCCTGTCTTCACCTCGGTATCCCAGGATACCCTTCAAGACTCAGCTTAAGTACCCCATCTTCAGAAGATCTCTCCTTATTCCACCTTCTCACTCCCCCAATGGTTAGGGCTCTTCTCCTCTCTCCATTGGTGTTTATTTTGTATTTACTTTGTCTGTGTATTCGTTGTATTCCCCCCCAGTAGAATGTAAGCTCCTTGAGGACAGGACCTGTTTTGGGTTTGTCTTTGTTTCTCTTTGGGCCCAGAATAACATCAGCTCTGCCCGGTCCTTGACGCATAGATCCAAGGTAACAGCCTAAGATTTAGCCCCAACCACAGTGTTTTGCTTTTGTTGTTCTGTCATGTCCAACTCTGACCCCATGGACTTTGTCCACTGAGTTTTCTTGGCAAAGATACTGGATTGATTTGCCATTTCCTTCTCCAATGTGTCCCCATTTTACAGATAAGTAACTGAGGCAAAAAAGGGTTAAGTGACTTACCCAAGGTCACACAACTAGCAAGTGTCTGAGGTCAGATTTGAACTCACAAAGATAAATCTTCCTGACCCCAGGCCTGGCAATCACCACTTCGCCACCAGGCTGTCCACCAAGTGCCTTTCATTTAGTGGATACTAAATAAGTGCGTGTTAAATGGAATTAGAGATGTAGCATGACCTAGTGGACACAATGCTCAACTTGGAGTCAAAAAGTACCTGGGTTCAAATCCCCTGTCAGTGCCGAGTTGAATGAGCTTGGGGTAAGGCTCCACCTCCCGTAGCCATACAAGTGAGGGGGCTAGAATCAATGGCCTCTGAGGTTTCTTCTGGCCCTCAGTCTAGCATCCTCTGAATTAAATTAATGATAATAATACTCTCATACCCACTTCACAGGGTTGTTGAGAAGAAAGCCCTTAGCAAATTTTAAAGGGCTATTGACATGCAAGTCGCAATTATTCTTAAGGTTCAGAAGCCTTCCTTTCTGTTTCCATTCTCTCCTGTTCAGTGACTGCAGCTTTGCTGTGGGGTCGCTTCTCTTGGATGATTCTCAGTTTCCTTTTCTATAAAATGAAGAAGTCATGCAGGATGATCCCTGAGCCCTAACATTCTATGACTGCGACCACATTTTGGTAGCGGCGTTCTGGCTAGCCCGCCAGGAAACACCAGGCACCAAAGGGGTTTTCCACCCAGAGCCTGTGAAGCTGCTCCATCATCTGTCTGGCCACAACTATTTCCCTCCTTAACAATGTCCTCTCTAGCTCTCAGCTAGGGAGACTAGACTACAGGCCTATCAGGAATGAGCTGTTCAGATCAGCTTCCTTTATTAGGGAGCCCCTCCCTACTCAAGAATGCAACCTCCGAAAGCCTGGTCTGGCAGCAAGCTGGGGTGATGGGATCCCAGGACTTGGAGTGGGGAAAGGGGCTTAAAGATCATGGGATCCAACCTCTTCTTTTGCAGATGGAGAAACTGAATTCTGGAGAAGGGAAAGGTTTGGCCCAAGCTCACATAAAATACCCAGCGGTGGAAAGGGCTTGGAATGATTACGAAATTAGCCAAAAACAAAACTAAGAAACTCAGAGAAGTGCCCTTGGCCATTAGCTGACCGACTCAGGGAGCCCAGCCTTGCTCTAACCCAGGGCTCCTCCAGTCCGGCATCCTGAGCCATGCCCTCAACCAAACACTCGCAAGGCTGGTGCGCCTTTCTCTCCCTTCCCTTCACCCCTCCCCCGCCCCCCATCATCCACTTTTGAAGTCCGGGAGAAGGGAGACTGCCATTTAAAACTGAAAGAAACCTTAGGAGACAATCATTCCAATCTCTTCTTTTGAGAGACCCGAGAAAATCCAAGCTAGGAGGTGGGGGGTGGGGGCAGAATTGGTTCTATTTTATTCCACCCCTCCCCACCTGAAAATCGGAGTAGATTCTGAAATCAAGGTTCTCCTTGTCCCAGCCCCGTCCCCCACTTCCTTTCTTCTGATATAGGAAAGTACAGCAGGGTGAATGGAAGACTACCAAAGTCCTTCCCTCGAAGAGCTGAGGCGGTGGGGCGGGGGTGGGGGGAAACGAATCCAGAAGCCCCGCCTTCATTTCACTCTCCCGAGGCGGAGGTGGGAGGATTCTTTTGCCTGGGGCCCTTGGACCTGGTTAACCTTTCATAAAGTGAATTCTGACTGAGAAGCCTCTGCCTCTTCAGGTCTGTCTCTATCCTGTGATATCTAAGTACCCCAGCCAGCTGGATTTAGAATCAGAAGACCAGAGCCCTAATCCCGGTTTGGCCACTGACCAGCTGCTGACCCTGGGTATGTCGTTTACCTGCTCTGGTTCTCAGTATTCATATCCATTAAATGTGGATAATATTACTTGGACTAACTACCTCACAGAAAGCACTTTCATAGGATGCCAACTCAAGAGCTGAAAGAGATCCTCAGAGACTACCTCATCTAATCCCCCTCATTTTACAAGTGAGGAAACTGAGACCTGGAGAAGGTAATAACTTGCCTAAGGTCGAATAGGTAGTAAGCATCAAACATAGGATTTAAACCCAGGCCCTATAACTTCAATCCTGACAGTGAATCCACTAACATTTGCTAAGTACCTTGTGCCTGGCACTGTGCTAAGTGCTAGGAATACAAAGACAAGCCAAAAAACAAAACTGCCTGGTCTCAAGAAGCTCCGAGTGTAACTGAGAGAAAAGATGCAAACCACTTTGTACAAACAAGCTACAAAGACAGATAAATTGGAAATAAACTCAGAGAGAATTTGGATGAACTGGGAAAGTCTTCTTGCAGAAGGTGAGACTTGAAGAAAACTGAGGCAGACAGGAGGCAGAGATGAGGAGGGAAAGCAAGACAGGCATGGAACACCTTAGTAGACAGCCTTTGTGAGTGACCTTGGTTAGGGGCAGTTAGGTGGTGAAGTATAGAGCATACTAGCCCTGGAGTCGAGAGGACCTGCGTTCAAATTCAGCCTCAAACACTCACTAGCCCTGTGATCCTGGGCAAAACACTTAACCCCAAATGAGGGAGTGGGATAGAAAGAAAGAGAGTGACCGTGGTTTAAAAACACCCTTTATTGACCAGCCCTCCAATGATAAGCATTTCTGTAATTAGCTTGGTTGGTCATAGCAGTATCCACTTAGAGCCAAAAGCCACCTTAGAAATCACATAGCTGATTCCATGGTGTCTCCCATTAAAATATAATCTCCTTAAGCTCTGGGACCACTTTTTTGTCTTTCTTTGTAACCTCAGTACTTAGCAGAGCACCTGACACATAGTTTTAGTAAATATTTATTGACTCTTACCTGACTGAGATCCCTTCCAGCTCTATGAATCTATGAAATTATGCCTAAGTTACAAAGTTCCCATTGGTATTGGTGGAGGGAGTTTCCACATAGGATGCTTCCACACACTAATTAAATTCTTCCCCATTCTCTCCCCCCTCCAAAAAAACAAAACCAAAAAAAAAAAGCAACAAAAAACAGCTTTGGTTCTGCTATTAACTTCCTGTGTGATCCTAAGTTAGTTTCCTTATGGAGGTCTTAATTTCTTCTGTAAAATGAGGAGGTTGGACAGTCCATCACTCAGGTACCTTCTGATTCCGACACTGAGATAACTCTTTGTTTCTCCAGGGAAATTTCGGCCTGGCTGGCCAGGCTGCTTCTAGAACTACAATCTGAAGGCAAGCCAGCCCCAGGCTGTCTGGGGGTATCACTGTCACCATCCACAGATGGTTGGTGAGTTCCTAAATATGCTGTTGGCCCTGGTAAGCTGTAGGCATAAGAGGTCTCCTTACAATTGGGCAAGAGAGACAGGCCCTACATAGTAAAGAACAAGCCAACAAGAGATGAAAGCAATAGGCTAAATGCCAGCTGAAGGGCAAATGCCAAGTGCAGCTGGAGGTTAGAGAGGGGGTTCTTCCACTTAATAATAATGACTGAATGCTGTATTCCAGATGTGGACACAGCAGGACCATGGCTTCCTTTGACCTCCTCATGGAAGCTGGAGGACCAGCCTCCAGGACCGGACAAATGTCTTTTGTCTGAGAACCAGAGAACTCCATCATCAAACTGGCTGCTGAGTGATGAAACGGCTACTTTCAAAGACCACCTTGCAAGGGGAAGAAAGGTGATCTAGGTTAGTGGATACCTCTATAGAGGCAGTATGACATAGTGAATAAGATGCTAGAAGACTTGGGTTCAAATCTACCTCTGAAACTAGAGGGCTGTGTTATCTTAGGCAAATCACCTAACCTCTCCCAGCCTCAATTTCCTTATCTGTCAATTAAAGGGGTTGGACTTAAAGGGCCCCTCTAGGCTCTAACTCTGCGATTCTATAACTGATGAAATTCTAAGCCCTGGAAACATCCAAGTAATAATCGGTTTTCTGATAACATTTTAAGATTCACCAAGCATTTTCCTTGCAATTCAAGAGCTGTTTCCTGCAAGAGCCTTTCCTAATCCCCCTGCTCCTAGAGACTTCCCCCATCTGTACTTTCTATATACTTAGATAAATGCATATTATTTCCCTTGATAAAAGTGGAAACTCCTCAAGGACAGGGACTCTTTCATTTTTGTATTCGACCTGCCAGAACCAAGCACAGTGCCTGGCACATAATAGGTACTTAATAAGTGCCTGTTGATTGATTGATTGGGAAGCAGGCAGCATCATGACTATTACCCCCATTTTACAGAAGGGGAAGTTAAGTTGGGACCGAAACTCAGGTCTTTTGACTCTAAGACCACTGCTCTTTGCCTTATACCACAAAATCTCAAACTAACATAAATAGAAATAAACACCACACACACACACACACACATATACACACATACATACATACACACACACACACACACACATACCTATGCCCATTCATCGAACCCTCCGGAACTTGCTGCAAGTTATCACAGATGGTGGGCTCTAGGGGCAGCTATAGGACTCTGTCCTTGACCCTATTCCTCAAATCCTTTATTTTCTTGAACATTTTAAGGAATTATACTCAATTCAATAAACATTTATTAAATATTTATATTCATCTATACTCAACTGTACTATTTTCAAGGTACTGGAGTTACACACAAACACACACACACACACACACACACACACATTAGTTCCTGCCTTCTAGAAACTGCCATCCAACTGAGGCATGGATGTCAAATTCACCAGTTTTGCGGATAGAAAAAGCTAGGACAGGTAATTAATTGGACAATAGAATTAGGACTCAAAGAGATCTCAACAGGCTGGAATGCTAGGGTAAAATCTACCAAGATCAAACTGAATAACAGGAGGTGGGAGATGTCATATTTAGGGCATGCATATAAATACATACACAAACACAGACACTCTTCACTACTCCCCTACACACACACACACACACACATACACTCATAGGATTATAGAATCCCTAGCTGTGGAGGTGGAAGGGACCTCAGAGGCCAATCTAGTAAAAGTCCTTCATTTTATGGTTAAGGAAGCTGAACTCCAGAATTGACAGGACTCAGCCAAGGTCACACTGATCCTGCTCAGAGACAGAATTCGAACCCAAGCCCTCTACCTCCAGAGTCAGTGCCATGCTTTCCACTGTACCATACTGGTCGAAGACCAGCATCCGGGCTGGGATCCAAGAGTTCTCAGATCCACTGCCGGCACCTTCTCCTCTTTACTACATGACCCTCTATAATGCTAAAATGTGAATTCTCCTCTCCCTTCCTCCCTCCCTTCCTTTTCTTCCTTCATTTCTTCTTTCCTTCCTTCCTTCCTTCCTTCTTCAGGATAGTGCCTGTGGTTCCTGCCTATACCTTGAGAACCTCTAGGAAAAGTTTTCTTCTAAATCCTGCAGAAGGGAATCTCTTATGGAGGTGCTCTGCTTTCCTGCCATCACTTTCTTTGCTCACCCAATTCTTCTGACTGGGACATTCTTGGGCTCAAGGAATAGAATAATAAAGCATCATGATGGAGTGCAAAGAATTTTTTCCAGGAATCAAGACCTAGTTCCCAACTTGCTGTGTGACCTTGGCTAAGTCAATTCACTTCTCTGGGCCTCAGTTTCTTTATCTGTAAAATGAAAGAGTTAGACTAGATGATGTCTTGGCCCCTCCCAATACTGACATTCTGTGTTCTAAGGGCCCTCCCAGCTCAGATATCCTGTTGTTCTAAGTTCTCTCCCAGTGCTGACATTCTGTGTTCTAAGGGCCCTGCAGGCTCTAACATTCTGTAGTCATTTTTTGGCATCACAGTCAAAAAGGTATTCAGGGTCCCATGACCACCCTTCAAAGCTGACATGATCTTCACAGGGAAGACTAGCCTCTGGGTAACTCCTGCTCAGACCTGTGGGTTTCTATTATGTCTGAACCTCTCCCAGAGCCTGGGGAGCCAGGAGAGGGATACCAAGCCAGTAGTGTTTACTGGCATTTGGAAAAAGTGAAGCTATCTCACACCCCCGCCCTTCCCTTCCCTATGAGGGAAAGGCCTAAATGCTGGGAAGGGGAAAAGAGGTCCTTGATTTTCTTTGGAAGAAGGGGAATGAGATAGCCTGGACTCCCCCTCCCCACTTGACCCTCTGCCCTCTGGCTCTGCTCTCCCACTTATTCTGACTCCAGGGACCCAGCTAATATGTTGAGTCAGCAGGTTATTTGGAGGCAGCTCCAGATGTTTTTGCTATCTGTCTACCCATGTGTTCAGATGTGGCTGATGCTTCAAGAGGAGGACAGACATCCATACTGACTTTCAGGCCCTCAGAATCCACTCTATCCCATTCAGGGCTCTTCTTCAGGGCCTGGAGCCTTAGGAACAGTAGGACTCCTGCTCTGAGCTGACTCAGGGCCGCCTGAGCTCTGCCTACACAGAACTGTCCCAGCTGGCCTTTCAATGAGATCATTAGAATGGAATGCCAATGGAAATCATAGGATTTAGAATTGGAAGGGACCTTAGAGGTCATCCAGACTAGCCTCCACTTTTTGCAGATGGGGAAACTGAGGCTCAGAAATAGGAAGCGACTGCCCCTGAAGCCAGGAAGACCTAGGTTCAAGTTTCACCCTGGCTTTGTGACCCAAGGCAAGTCATTTAACCACTTGGTACTCTAGGGAATTCACTAAGACTAAGTTGCAAAAAAGGTGCTGATCTGAATAGGTAGAGGGAGCTTCCCCTATATAGACCAGTTCCACCACCCTCACTCCTTTATCCTACCAAGTAATTAGATCTAGTCATAGCCAGTATACAGCCAAACATTTGGAGCCAGTCTTGGCTGCCTCCTCAAGGTGCATTTTTGATAGATGTGCTTTAGCCCACCCCCACCCCCTCTCCTCTCCAACTCCTTTCTTTTCTAACTTCCTGAAAACTGGTCCTGCTACATTTTCGAAGCTCTGATCAAAAGTCAAACTTGTCCTCCCTCCAAGGCTGAACAGAAGGAAAGGAAAAATAGACCACACACACAGTTTAGAGCCAAAAGGAAATTTGGGAATCATGTCATCCACTCTTCTCATTTACAGATAGGGAAACTGAGGCCCAGAGAGACGTGATATAGAAAGGCAACACAGGGTCATGAAAAGTACACACTGGATCTGATGTCAGAGGAGCTGGGTACACACCACTAATCAGTCAAGCAGTCGAAAAGTACTTATTAAGTGCCTACTGTGTGCTAAGTATAAAGAATAAAAGGCAAAAAGCTGGTCCCTGCTCTCAAGGATCTCCTAGTGGAATGGAGCAGACAACATGAAAACAATTATGTACAAACAAGATTTATACACGATAAATTCTCTGGCCTCAGACACTTACTAGCTATGCGATCTTGGGCAAGTCACTTAACCTTTGCCTCAGTTTACTCATCTATAAAATGGAAGCACTTACTTCCCAGAGTGTATGAAGATCCAATGAGATAATACTTATAAAGCACTTAGTATAGTTGGCTGGTACATTGTAGGCTATCTAAATGCTAGCTACCATCATCATCATCATCATCATCATCATCATCATATTAGAGACAATCAACTAAAGGAAGGCATTAGCATTAAGGGGGGGTCAGGAAAGTCTTCTTACAGAAGAAGGGATTCTAGATGGGACCTGAAGGAAACCAGTAGATAGAGATGAGGAAGGAGAGCATTCCAGGTGTTGGGGACAGCCAGTGAAAATACATGGAGCCTGGACACAGAGCATCTTGCTTAAGTAACAGCAGGGAGGTCAGTGTTAATGACCCCAGAGTAACGGACCCCAGAGTACATGAGGATGATAAGATAAAAGAAGCCTGGAAAGGTAAGAAGGGGACACAAACAGATTGATCCCCGAAGTAATAGGGAACCACTAGAGTTTATTGAATGACCTGTGCTTACTAGCTGTACAATCTTAGGTAGCTCATGTAAATTCAGGTTACCTCCTAGAGGACCATTAAGGTCCTTTCTAGCTTGAAATCTATGATTAGGAGCTGAGTGTATAAACACTCCAGCTATTGGGGGAATGAATCAAGATTGAAACTCAGGTTGTTTGAATCTGGCGCTTTTCCCCTTCTTTCTCTAGTAGGGATCCCACTGATGCACTGTTGTTTAACCTCTGTTTCCAGACTACCTTTCCATTTTACTTAATAATATCCTCGTACATCCTATTTCCAACCAAACCGGTCTACTTCCTGGCCATACTATACATAACATTCTGTTTCCCACCTCCAGAGTTTTACCCAAGCTGTCTCCTATACCTGGAAACCTTCCAATAATTAGAGCTATCTCAAAGAGGACACTTCCTCATCTCCATCTCTTGGAGTCCCTCGCTTCCCACAAGGCTCGGCTCAGGGACACCATGAGGCCTTTCAGGTTCCCCCCTAACTCCCCACCACTGCTAGTGCTCCCCTTCCCTCACGTGTCAATTACTTCAAATTAACCTTGTATATAATAATAATAGCTAGCATTTCTAGAATGTTTTAAGGTTTGCAAAGTGCTTTACAAACATTATCTCAAATTTTTTAATCAAATGTTATATTTATCACATATTATTTAAGCCTCAGAACCCTGGGGGATAAATGCTATTATTATCTCCATTTTATAGATGAAGAAACTGAGGCGGAAATAGGTTAAAAAATGAGGCCGTGAGTGTCTGAGGCCAGTTTTGAATTCAGGTCTTCCTGACTGAAGGTCCAGCATTCTATCTCCTGAACCATTCAGATGCCTCTACTATACATTATATGATAACATATGTATGTTTGTGTTTATATATGCTATATTATATAATATGCATTATATGTGCTTATCTGTGTACATGGTATATCCCCCGAGTAGAATAAAAATTCTTTCAGGGTAGATATCGTTGATTTTTCCTTTGTATCCCCCTGCCTAGTCCAGTACCTTGCACCTTAATAAACTCCTCAGTAAGTCTCTTAATAAATGCTTGTTGAATCAAGGTGAAATGCTTGGATGGTCCAAGGATTTATATAATCAAAGCACCTGGATTCAAACACTGCCTTTTGATACTAACTTACTAGCTTGCTTTGATGTTGACTATATTTGATAAATATATCACATCCCTTCTTTGGACCTCAGTTTCCTCCTCTACAAAATTAAGGCACTTAAATGATCTCGAAACTCCCTCTGGTTTCAAATCCCAAACTCCCTTGACCTGAATTCTTGTCCGCATGGTGACAGAGAGCAACACCCACCGTTAGACTGTGAGCCTCTTGAGGTCAGGGACTGTCTTTTCTCTTTGTATCAAGGCACTCAGTATGAAGCCTGGCACTTAGTAGGCAACTAATATATGTTAATTGACTCCCACAAGTCAGTAAGTCCAGGGTTGCAAGAGGAAGGATGTGGCATCACTGACCCAGCCAGGAAGTCTGGATTAATACTTACATAGAGTCATTTCTTTAAAGGGGGAAGACAAGTTTTGGTCTCCTAGACTCCTTTCTGGCTAAAACTCTTATGTGAGGGAAATGTAGGCCTGGGTGTAGTTCTGGGCTCCCTCTTTCAGGCTTTTCTCCCACCCCCACCACCACCATCACTCGGCTTTTGAGCATTTTCTTCCTCAGGTGGAATACCTGGGGTGTGATGGTGCAACCTATGAGGGCAAAGAGTCCTGGGTTGGGAGTCAGTCCTGAATAATCCTGACTGTCTCACTAAGTTACTCACTACAGGATCTAAGTCAAGTCACTCAGCCTCTTGGGGTCTCAGTTTGTTCCTCTGTAAAATGTGGATGGAATTGGACTATCAGGTGTTCTTAACCTTTTCCATGTCACGGACCACTTGGCAGTTTGGATGAAGTCTCGAAATCCCTTCTCAGAATGATGCTCTTAAATGCATAAATAAAATACATAGGATGATAAAGGAAACCAATTATAATAAAATAAAAAGGTAATTTTTTTCCCATACAAATTAATGGATTCTCTGAAATCTATCAGCCTCCCTTCAGAATGGACGCCAGGTTAAAAACCCCTGGACTGCCTTCTAGCTCTCTGACATTCCTTAGTCTAATGCCCTTTTCAACTCTAATATTTTCTATGTTGCATGTTCCGGAATAGGTGGGGAAAAGAGGAGGCAGGAGCCCTTGGAAATTCTGCCTATGGGCAGAATGCGTTTGTTTCAACCCCTTGACCACGATCCCTTTCCTCATCTCTCCCAATCCCAAGCAATGCGGAACCCAAGGAAAGAATAATGCTGTTTCTAGCCACCAGTGCACTGGAAAGGAAGCATTCTTTAGGTGGATTCCCCTAACCTAGAGAGGATTGCCGGGAAATGACTCTAGCAGTGAAACGTTCCCCATCCCCCTCCCACTCTGGCTTCTTGCTGCAGTCCCAGGCGTTGGTCACTGGAATCCCGATTCGCGAAGCCCGGGCCAGCACTGGCTCTTCAGTTGGGCGTTGGGGCTTCTGCGACTGCGCACTAGGCAGGGAGTGGGGAGGGGGCTGCAGAGGAGGGATTGTGGGGATGCCCTTGGTTTTCCTGGAAAGACGTGGATGGCGATTGAGTTTCTATGATGCACCCCCCGCCCCCACCAGACAGAGAGGACCGCCTCCCTCTCTATCCTCAGACGGAATGTTAACCACACGATGCAGGGATGCGGGACTACCTCTGGGTAACAGATGGGCTGACTGCCGCAGCCAAACTGCTCCTGCTTCACCGATTTGAGGAGCCATTCCCAACTCTCAGAGCTCATTTACATAGCAATGCCTGATTCTGTTCTCACCCTGAAGTTCTCATCCCACCCCCAGCACCACCACCACATACACATCCCCCGCCGCCTCCCTCTCTGCATTCACCTCTCCCAATAGGCTACCCCACGCTTAAAGCCTCAGTTTCCTCATATGTCAAACGAGAAAGGAGGTTAGACCAGATGATTTCTAAGGTCCTCCTCCCTCTAACATTCTACCTTCTGAAGTCCTTTCCAGCTCTGACAATCTATGTTTTCGGGTCTCCTCCAGTTCTGACACTTTTTGTTCCATGTCACCTGAGTGCAATTCAGCACTGTCAGCTTTGATTTAAAGCAAAGCAGACTCTCATTTTAGAGTGCCTAGCCAGGAAGCATTCCATTTGTTTAGTTTTACAAGCAAGATGAGATTATGACAGTTATGTCTGTCAGCATGCAGGGGTGTCACTCAGTTCCCTGAGTGGCAGGCAGGCATGAATTTCTCCAGCATGTCCTGGGATTAGTGTGTTGGGTTCCTGCCAAGGATCTTTACCATCCTCAGCAAGGTTGGTTTTCCCAAGTGTGCAGCTCTTAGCTCTGCAGTGGTCTTTTATTCTACAACAAGCTTTTGCTGCTAGATATTGGGGGAAGGAGTGAGAGAGAGAGAGAGAGAGAGATTGATTCAGGGCCACAACACAAAGTGGAGGATGATCAGGGAAAGTTTTCATAGAACCATAGGTAATAAGTACACTGCAGAGGTAAAAGGGACTTCATTTCCCATGAGGCTCTTAACCACAAGAACAGGCCTGATTAAATTTCCAGGACTTAAATTCCCATGGGATTGTATGCTTGTAGCAAAGAGTGATTGAATACAAAGGCAGATAGAAACTTTGGAGAAGGGAAACTACATGCTGACCATGGTCATGGCCACACCCAGTGCAGGAAAAGGGACAGCACTAGGAAGTCTTCTGGCTGGCCTCCATGAGAAGGTAGAGGAGAACTGAGCGAGAAAAAGAGAGAGAGAGGAGACTTCCTGATGTGACTCAGCTGGTAGAAACTGGCAGATGCTCTGAGGGCATAAAAGGATCTTCCAGTCTTCTGTCCAGCCACATTAGGCCATTTGTCATACCCTTCCCACACTAGAATTTGACTCATTGTTTTCCCTGTGAATCACTGGGGATAAAACTCTAATCCCTGACGGGTGCATGTGCTGAGATTGTTATGCCTATTCCTTTTGTAATGAAGGCTCTGGGCTCCCTATTCCAACTCCCTACTAACACCTACAGCTCAGGCCCCCAGGGGCAGATGGATACTGCTTCCCTCAGAATTCTGGGAGTCACCCTGAGGGGTCTAGAGTTTTCACTTATCTTCTTGTTCTTGAGCCCCCATACACTATGTTCCTCCTAATAAAAGTTACTATCTCCTGAATATCAATGGACCAATTAATACCAATTAGCTTTTACAAAGGGATAGCATAGAAAGTATGAGAAAGTATAGAAAGGACTGAAGTACAAAAGCTGCCACATGGGAAGGAGAAGGTTTACTTTACCCTCTATACATGGACTCTGTCTCTGGGGAGAGTAGACTTAGATCTAAAGTGGCTACTGAAAAATATTCCCTTGTCCCTGTTTCCCTGATCCTGGGAGGCCTTTCCTCTCATTGAGGAGTACACACCGTATTCACTTTTGGGTGTGGCATAGCCAGTGGATGAGTTGATCCCTTGCCACCCAGACTGTATCTTGGCTGCCAGGTCAATGCTGTGCTGAGTCAAGCTGGTTGCTCCTCAGGCCTGGGTCCTCACTAAAGTTGGCTATTGCTGTTACTAACTCTGGTTGCTGAGAGGACTGACCTTTTAAAGCTTACAAGGTCTTAACCTGTTGCATTTCATCTCCAATATTCATGTACCTTAGATCAGAAAAGACTAAACACAGAAACCAAAAAACAAAACCAATTATGCCAAGCATTCATGGATACATGGTAGCCATGTGAGAGAGAGGAGTTGATGTTCCGTCCCAAGTCCAAGACACAGGAAAGGGAGAAAGAGTGTCTACTTGAAACTTTTGTATGCACACTCTCAGTCCAGCAGCCAATTAAAAGACTTTTTTTTTTATCGCGAAACAGTAAGCTGGCAAGAAACATTCAGAGAATATCTTCACCTGCTCTGTAGTGGAGGGAAAAGCCCCTACATTACACAAGCCCAGAAACAGGCCTGCCAAGTCTCCATACAGGTTAGTACCAGGCAGGGCATATTATGCTTGCTGCAAGGACTAGATCCCTCTTACCCAATCTCCCCATTACCTTTTAACTTTTTGAGATCTGATTAAATGATTTACTTTTGCAATGTATGTTGTTTCTTGTCTGTACTAATATAGGACATGAACTGTGTTTAAATGACCTTAGAGGTTCCCTAGCTAGAGCTGAGTGGCATTAAGGTTACACATAGAACATTAGAATGGAAAAGCAACTTGGATATCTTCATTGCTTCAACACATTAATGGATCGACAATGTCATCACTGGGCATACCCTCTCCTTTGGTACTGATTGCAACTCAACCATGTTTTCCTATCCTATATGGTTCTTATCCATGTTTTTTGCATAGATCCTCTGGAATGGACACACCCACATGCCAGAGGTTATTCTCTAGGTCTTGTTACATTTCTTGGATACCAGAGAAATATTCAGTGTGACTATGTTATCTCTTGCCCTGACCACATAGATAAACTATCTTCATTTCTGAACATACAGTGTATTTCCTTGATGATATCCTGTGTACAGATCATCAGTGAAATATACTACTTGTATATACAATGTATCTCTCCATTACCCTTTTGGTTATTGCAACTTTGAGGATTTTGTGCTCAAAGTAGGAGGTTGTACTGTTGTTCTAAGATGATTACAATCAGACTATAGACTGAAATATCCTGCTGTGTTTATTGTTTGTGGATCTAAAAATAATTGATACTATAGAGCAAAACATCCTTAAAAGGCTTTCTCCATCATGCATATATATCTTACCATCCTACAAGATTCCTTGGTAAATGCAAAAACAGAGATAACTCTGTTGAGTGATGCTTTGTCTATTAAGGCCAAGCAAGTCATAAAATGAAAAGATCTATGCTCATCAAAAGTGTCACAAGGTCCAAATGGGAAACTTCCCTCCAAATGGTAAGGTCCTCCAGATGTCCCTCCTGGCAGATCATACTGTGTTGATCACATCAATAAACAGTTAATAGTCAATAACACTTATGAAGTACCTACTATGTGTCAGGGACTGTGCTGAAGGCTGGGGGTACAGATACGAAAAGGACAGTCGCTGACCTTAAGGAGCTTACAAACTAATGGGAGTAGACAATACACAAAAGAAAAGCTGAAAGGGGGTGAGGGTAGAGGAAAGGTGCCCAGCCCAGGGGCATGGTAGAGAAGGAAAAGAAGTCCAAAATGAGTACAGAGGGGTGGGAAATAAGGAGATATCAGTTTTGTTTTCTTCCTTAAATGGAGGCATTTATGTCTCTACTCTCCAAGCAGAGGGGCAGAGAGTATTGATGAAGTACAATTAACAAAGCTGATTGGATCTTGCAAAGTGATGAAAATTCCCCTGAAGATGAGTTTACTGGAGGTATGGTGAAGTCAAGGAAATGCAAAATATGTGCTGTCCCAGAAGTCTAAGAAGACACCAAGTTCCAAAATATTAAAGGCCTCCAAGATGAGATTCACAATTATTCCAAAACTTAAATATCAACTAGTCTGAAACCCTTTATTTTACAGATGGGAAAACTGAGGGTCCGGGAAAATAAGTCTCTTGTCAAAGGTCACACAGTAAGTTACTGACACAAAGGGGAATTGATCCAGGTCTCCTAAGTCTCTGCCCAGTGATCTTTCCACCACACTCCACTGTCTTTCAGATTTTCTATACAGGCCAACTAGAGACACAAAGGAAAGCAAAGGAAGCAGAAAAACTCTCAGCCCAGTTTTGGGAACACAACAATTTGGGGATTGGGTCCAGAAGGTTCAATAACCGTGCTGTCCACTGCAGGCCAGCCATTCAAGTACCCAGCCTTGCCTCCAGTCCTTTGGATTTGTGTCAAGGCTGATAACAACCTTCTGCCTCAGATCTAGAGAATTTTGTTTGCATCTCTCTAATGCACTTAACAGGTGTTATTGAGTATTATGGTCATCTGTGTTTGTGTCTTACCCTTCATGAGACTGTGAGGTCCATGAGGACAAGGGCACTGTCTTAACTAAACTTTGCATCTTTTCCAGCATGTAGAATGATGTATTCCTCATTATCTTTCACCTCCCATACCCAAGCTCCCATATCCAAAGCCTGTAGATTTCACCTTTGCAATATCTCTTGAATATGCCCACTTCTCCCCTCTGATGCTGCCACTGCTCTAATGCAGGTCCTTATTAGCTCATGTCTGTATTATTGCAATTACCTGCCTGCTCAAGTCTTTCCCCTTCAACTCCAATCCATCCTCCATTCAGCCACCAAAGTGATTTTCCTAAAGCACAGGTCTAACTGTGTTACCTCCCTACTCAATAAACTCTAGTGACTCCCTATGGCCTCCGGGATCAAATAGAAAATCCTCTGGTGTTCAAAATCTTTCATAACCTAGCCCCCTTACCAGCCTTCTCACTGCTCTACATGGACTCTTTTACCTAGTGACACTGACCTTCTCGATGTTCCATAAACAAGATACTCAATCTCGTGGCTCTGGGCATTCTCTCTGGCTCTCTCCTAAGCCTGGGATGCTCACCCTCTTCAACTCTGCCTACTGTTTCTTTAAGTCCCAACTAAAATCCCATCTTTCACAGGAAACTTTTCACAGGAACTTCCCAGTTCCTCTTAATGCTGGTGCCTTCTCCTTGTTAAATCTTCCCCACTTACCCTGTAAATAGCTTATTTGTATTTGTTGTCTCCCCCATTAGACTGTGAACTCCTTGAGAGCAGGGGCTATCTTTTGTCTTTTTTTTTTATCCCCAGTGCTTATCCCCTGGCACATAGTAGGAGCTTAATAAATGTTTATTGACTAGCTGACTGCACATGGTAGCTTGCATCATAAATGTTTACTGAATTTGAATTCCACAGAACCACAGCCTCTTAGAGCAGGAAAGGACCTCATAGGACATCTACCAACCACCACCAAGCGCTCAAGAACCCCTTCTACACAATCCCCAGCAAGTGCTTGTCTAGCTTTTGCTCAAAGACCTGTCGTTGTTCATCCTTCGTTATCAGAGACCCAATGACATCACAGGGTGATGTCTTGACTTGTACAAGAATTGAATTTAAGTGAGTCAGAGTTGCAAAGTCATCAGTTTTACCCTCCCTTCTAGAATCATCAAAGTCCAGTGGCAAGACAAAAGTCAAGACGACTGGTAAATGGCCTGGGATGCCATGGATGACCTTGGTATCTTCAATGTCTGACCAAGATCTAAGTAGTCCACAATGCCTTGCTTCAACCACCTTCATGACCATTGGAACAAATTAATCTCATCCAATCATTCTGCTGGGGGAAGTCTTCATGTGGTTAAAGCAGACATCACCCTAACTCACTGCCAGGTTAGAGGCCTGTTAGTTGCCCTCAACCTGGTTTAGCCCATCTGCTGATATAGTTTTACCAAAGTGGGGTCACTGCACATGCTACAGTTGAGCTTCAGGTTCATCTGTAAAATGGGACTAACACTTATCTTTCTTTCAAGGTTGCTATGAGGAAGATACAGTACAAACTTTAAAACTGTATAATTGTGAGTTATTATGAAAACAGCTGCAGATTTATTCATCCATGGCTTCAGATGACCAAAGGATAAGTATTTCATTTTCACCTGTTGTAAAGGTATTTATGTTTTTTGACTGGACCTGAGCGGTCATGGAGCAGGTAACTAACTTCCAAATGGTTCTGTTTTTGTTGTTGTTGTTGCTGTTTTCTTACCAAAGTAGATGAACAACTTCTGCAATTTACAATTTCAGGAGACCTGCCTGGGGCCACTGAGAGGTTAAGTGATTTGCCTGTGAGAAGCTGAAGACGCAGGTCACCCTGACTCATTATTATGGGTTGTTATTATTTATGATTATGATGGTTATCACTAATAATATTGATTAGACTCAAAGGCTGAAAAGGTAAAGAGAAAGTGGGACAGAAAACACCACGGGAGGAGCCTCTGTCACACCTTCCCCGGGTTACTTTGGACAAGTCACTTTCACTTTCTGAGCTTCAGTTTCCCCCATCTAGGAGATGCGTGAGGTGGACTGAGATGATTGCTGAAGTCTTCTCTTCCTGGCCCAATCCCCTCCCCCTCCCCCTCCCCCATCCAAGGAACCTAGACCACCACAAATCAGGTCAAGTTTGGGCCACTCCTCCCAGACCCCAAACCCGGGCCCCTCATGCTTCTCTCCGTAGGATCGCATCACTTCCATCCCAAGATGGCTGCTCCGAAACACGTGACCCACGAGGGTTGTGCGGCGAAGAGGGGCAGCTGAAGGGGGGCGGGGAGGAAAGCCCTGCCTTTTCCCTTCCTTTCGCTTCTCTTTCCTTCTCCTCCCCACTCAGCCCCGCCTCGCTGCAGCATCTCCCCTCCTCGCCAGGCCGGGGGTGCGGTTTATGAGGTGTCCCGGGGCGGGCGCCTGCGCAGTGGACCCCGCGCGAGGCGGGGGCTATATAAGGCTTTTGCTCGCAGCCCATCGAGTTCTGGCTGCCGGAGGGCGGAGGAAGCGGACGTAAACACGGCCAGGGACGTAGCGGCGGCGGTTGGCGACGGCGGCGGCTGCGGCCAGGCCAAGCCCAGCCTAGGCTAAAGGGAGGCGGCCGGGCTTGAGGGGAGGAGTCGGCTCTTCGTCTTGGCCGAAGCCGCAGTTGCAGCGCAATGGGTTCGGAGAAGGACTCCGAGTCCCCGCGCTCCACGTCCC